>NW_028300925.1:6965714-7125357 GCF_049000335.1 Polistes dominula | reverse complement strand
CTCAGATGGACAGAGCATTCGCTCGAAAATAAAGCGAGTAAAAGACTCATTTTTTTGTGAGATCACATTTTCCTAACTAATTGATCTCATAAATTATATGCTTAGATTTAGTAAATAAGTATATGCTAATAATAAAAAAGAATTATTTTTGTGAAAAAATAAAATAGTCATTCGATTAAAATTTAATTTAATATTATTACAGTTAAACGAATATTTTCGTTTGACGGATATACTTATCATCGTGTTGATTCGGCAAAATATTTTGGGTACACAGTTTTCAATGAGGATTTCGCATACAATTGGTTAAATGTATTTTATGTATCATATATTTTATGTAATAAATATTTAATATATATCTAATGAAACTATCAAAAATATTCAGACTCACCACATTTCTTCATACTTCGATTATTTATAAAGCAATCCCTGGAGATATTATTTTCAACAATAGGTCAATTATTAATATTTTTAGACATATATTATTTATTTTTAATATTTACTAAATTTCTAATAAAAGAAATAATGTTAAATTAATATATGGTATTGCAAAATTTGAAAGTTCCAATAATGATTTTTGGTTGCGTTTCATTATGTGGATTATGTGGAAGTGGCTCATTTATCTGTTATTATTTTAATTCTGTAGAGAGAGAGAGAGAGAGAGAGAGAGAGAGAGAGAGAGAGAGAGAGAGAGAATATAGTTTTTATGATAATACTTATATACCGGATAGCATAAATAGTTTATTTTAAGTAAAATTTAACGACGAATTATTATACATCGAATATGTTTAAAAGAGGAGACATTAGTTGTTTCAAACATAACTAATGACTTCCTGTTAGTTTATAACGTAAGCTCTTGAAACTTATGTTATTTCAAATGTTAATGATCACAAGCTTAGACAATTTTAGAAGGTGCATGAGTAACACGTGCACATTAGAAGGATTTCTACTTGTTCTCCGCAGGCGCATTATGTATATACTAAGCGCAATGTGTTATCGCAGCATTACACTTCATTATGTTCTACCATGTTTAGATATAATTTACTATATACCTTGAACAAAATTTTACGAGTATCTCTTTAGGAAGAAAAAGGTTGATAATGAGAAAGAACAAATCAATATTAATGTTTATAATATTTTCGTGAAAATACGATATTCATAAAATATTTGTTTTTAGCATAAATCGTTAAATTGTGTATCACTTAATATTAAAAAATTAATGCTGTAAGATTACAGTCAAGGCTATTATATAAAAGATAAATTAGGAAAAAAAGAAGAACCATTGACGCCAAATAAAACACCAAGTATTTTATTCTAGGATTGAGAATCATTGTTCTAGAAGAATCATGATCACTTTATTTCACGGACCATTATTCTCATGTCATAGCATTTTCTAATACTACGTTTGAGATGTGAATGCTTTAAAGACATCCCAAAGTACCTCTGTTGTCCACTATACACCAAAACATGCTTTGAACGTATGCCATTCGATTTTCACCCCTTATCCTTCCCTTTTAATTCGAACAACACGTTGACACGTGTTTTCACGTTTTCCATCTTGCATTGCTGCGAACGACAGCATGATCTCGACCATTGTCGTGTGTTGTAGCGACGATCGTCGAAGTCAAAGAACTGGTTGGGGGTGAAAGTGGTTAGAGGGTTGCGTTCACATGGTAGGAAAAGACTGAGAGGCAGCTTGCTTTCAACTAAATTTTCATCTACGACCGACACTCACCTCTTAACGTCCAACATTATGCACTCTCACTTTCCTATTATCTTCTACGACTAAAAGATTTGACAACCCTTTACTTCTGCATTTTTTTCTACTTCTTAATATTTTTAAATGTAATATTATTGATTTAAAACGATTCTTACATTACACATTACAACCAAGTCGAAACTATGTACATTGTTAGCTATTTTCATGCCGTTCGTTTTATTTTTTTGGGTGGAAGATCGTCTGGAAAGAAAGAGGGTGTACAAGTGAAGCCTGTAAATCTATTAAGGCTTGCAGGAAAATAAGAAAAGCTCCATGGAGTCTCTATTTCTATGTTAAACAGTCGAATTCTTTTATTCTTTCTCTTTCTCTTTTTTTCTCTCACGTTTTATCTCTTAAGAACGAAAGGTATTCGCAAACAAATTACATCCCTCCGTTCTGTGGTAGAGGTAAGCTGATTTTTATCACCAACCATCCTTTCTCAGCCAGAAACTTTCTTTCTTTCTTTCGGAAGAACTTGCGAATGGATCGGAAAATTAGAGGGATTCGAACAACGAAATAGATTCTTTCTATCTCTCTTTGTCTTTCATTATTTCTTTTTATCCCCTGTTCGTTTATTCGAAACACGTTCCTTTAACTCTTCCTCGTGAATCGTTTTAATAATCGTGGATTACATTGTGAGAATTTTCATTTCAACCGATCCACCTCTTTACCTTTTATTTTGTCTTCTTCTTCTTTCTGTTTTATAGCTTTAGGACGAACCAACCGTTGTGTGCGAGAAAGTATAAAGAAGAAGAGGAGGAGGAGAAGGAGGAGGAGCAGATATGAAAAAAGAAAGAATGAAACAGAGCAAGAAAAAAGGGCTAAGGAAAATGTGAGATGAGAGAAAAGGACAGTGAACATAATTTCATAGCTTGAGCGGGGGAGTGCACTCATTACAATATCCATTGTAACACTCCTCAGACACGTAACTCGTTCAAATACGGTGGAAACAAGCGCGACGACGAAACGGTTTAACACCACTGAAAATAATAATAATCATAATAATAATCATAATAATAATAAGAGGAAGAAGAAGGAAAGAAGGTGGATCACGTTGAAAATAATTTTCAACGAGATAATTTCTTTTTTTTCTTTTTTACGTTCCGATTGGCTACGCTGGATTACGAAATCTCGCAATGTTTAAAATATCCTTAATTATATAATAATTAAGTTATATGATAATATATCATTATTTTTAATTGATCATGGTTAATTTCGTAGTAGGAATAATTTATTAAAATATTAATGTTTAGGTGACCCCAAAATTGTAGATAAATACATGCAACTATAATTTTTAAAACCGAAAAATAAAAAAATAAGGTTGCATGTATACGATTAGATTTAATTTATAAATTGAAATGGAAGAAAATTGAAAACAGTAACAGGATGAGGAGGAGGTGGAAGAAAGTGTGTGTGTATGCGAGAGAGAGAGAGAGAGAGAGAGAGAGAGAGAGAGAGAAGACAAATGATATGTTTTAGGAAAAGGACAATGAGAAATTTCGATGGAAAACAAAGAGCTGAACGGAAGGTCCGAGTAAAGTCGAAAGCGTCCCGATCGATAACGCACGAGCGAGTACTCGTGGCTCTCTGCAATAATAAATTATCCTGGTGCGAAGCGCGAACTACCGATCCAACCGGATAACGTCGCTGAATTCGAATGCGCCAAGATTATCGTACGATTTCTATTTGCGGTCTCTTTCTCTCTCCCTCTCTCTCTCTCTCTCTCTCTCTCTCTCTCTTTCTCTCTTTCTATCACCTTAAAGGAAATAGTTCTCCTCGTGACGTTTAATACGATGGTTCGTTCGTTCGTTCGTACATTAGTTCGTTCGTTTGTTAAATTTAAAGTTTTAAATCGAGCTGGGAGAGATAAAAAATAAAAAATATCAAGTTAATATTTATTTATTTATTTTTTTTTTTTTTACACGACACGAAGAGCGTGCTTCAAATCATTTTGTCGCAAACTATAACGAAAAAGTCGAAGTAACACTTTTATTGCATTTGCGTTTGCGCTTGTGACTTATAAATATTTAATTTTTTTTTTTTTAATAGCATTTATATGCAACTTCGTCATCTTTTTTATTTATGTATTTATTTATTCATAGTTTTATACGTGTGATTAATGATATTTAGATTGTTTTATATGACAAGTATCTTAATTTAGAGATCATATTCGTATAAATTCGTTTCGTATAAATTCATTTTTATATGTGTATGTGTATAATGACCCTTAAATGGGTCAGTCGTTCATACAAGACCTTTGCATGGAAAATTCCTATATGGGTTGTTAATAATGAATGAGTTTTTCATATTTATATGTAAAATAATAATTTTTGTGTGTTTTTTTTTTTTATAGAAACATTATACACATGATCTAATAATCTTTGCAGTTAATTTTTAAATTTATAAATTGTAAGAGAATTTATGCGTATTCGTATGTTTTTGTTAATGAAATTAATTTTAAAAGAAAATTAGAATTATATTTCTAATCGTGTTTTACGCTATTATCGAAATAACATTTTATATGAGACCTCGTATTTGCTATTTTACTTTTTCTTTCGTTTATTCTCCATCCCCCTCCCCCGTTTTCTTGAGCAAATTGACTCTCGTTCATTACTTCGAGAAACAATTCAGCAGATGCTACAAAACTCTAAAAAGGGAAAGGGTGGAGAAAGGACGAAGGGAAATTACGATAGAAGAGAGAAAAACGAATGAAATTTTCTATTTAATAGAACAATTTAACGAGAGAAGACGTGTAAATATCATTAAATTTCTTGTTTCTCATTTCTTTTTTTATTTTTTCTTCTTTTTTTTTTTACAAGAATTACGAAACCGAAAAAGTTTCATTCCGTGTAACTTAATACTTATATTTAAATATAATTTTAACTCTCTCTCTAGCGTGTATATTATATTAATCGTTTGAAAATATTTGAAAAGTTTGAAATAAATTAGAAAATCATTTTACTTTGGTCAACAGATTTGATTTTATAATAAATTATTGATAATTTTGTTATTTCTTGATTAAATATGTTTAACAATGAATAAAACGCGTTTCCTATTTTTTTCTTTTATTCCAGATGAATATTTGACAAGAAGCTGAAACATGAAAATGGGATTGGAAAGGATTCAAAGCAATTCAATGTATTGCATCCACCATCGTTGTAGACGCCGTCCTGGTTCTTATTTTCCTTTAAAATCGCCACATCCTTTCGGATTCTCTCATTGGACACAAACGTATACGGGCACTGCGTAATAAGATTTGTATCTTCATAATCCATGGAATTAGAGTAGGAAAGAAAATCGTGAGATGCGTGCACATAAGGTAAGTACCTTCTATATATTCTACGTATACACATACATGTTTTCAAATTTCTAAAAGCAATCTCGAAGGTAGAAACCATATGCAACTCTACTGTGCTTACAAAAGGATTTTTAGAATCTTGTACGAGGAGAAAATTGTAATCCTTGGAAGATCCGAAAAAAAACTTTCTTTCTTTTTCTTTTTTTGCATACGTTTTTTTTTAAATAAAAAAAATAGATAAAAAAGGGGATCAAAAAATTGGAACTAAAAAAGGGGAAAAAAAATTCAAAAAAAAAAATTATAGAGATAAACGGAAAGCGTGCTCACAGTTGTAGGGATGGATATTATGTTAGCCGTGCCGTGAAAATTAATTACAAACTCTTCTTCTCTCTCTCTCTCTCTCTCTTTCCCCTTCATTCTCTTTTGCGAGGACACGAGGTAGCTCGTAGGATAGCAGGAAAAACGTTATGACGAGAAGAGTAACTCTTCTTTTACCGGTCCTAGCAATGACACACGTTCAGACGTGTTAGTTTTCATGTTACACACACACACACACACGCACTTAAACATATATATTTATTTGTATATGTGTGTCTTTATACGAATACTATAAAAATGTTTTATATCGTCCATTTCGTTTTACGATCTACACTTAGCAGTTCAACGAAATAATAAATTATTAATATTCGCTCGCCTCTAACTCGTATTCATTACGATCGACATGAATTGAGTTCACGACGGGACGTTGTAGATTTAACGCTCATTTCGAAAGCGTCCAACTTGACAATTAATGTCCTACGACCGACCATGCACAATATATTTAAATAATAAGCATTAGTTGGAAATTAATTAAAAAATTACAATCATTAACTTGAACGAGTTATATAATTTATTATATAAATGGTTAATATATATATATATATATATATATATATATATATATATATATATATATATATTTTTAATTAAATATATATTAGTATGCAATACAAGTGATAAGTTTTACATTATATCGATTAATACACAAATTTTTAATATATTTACAATTAAATATTATTATTTAACCCAATTTTATGTACAATACATTAACCCATTTCGTTAGCAGAGATTCATATATGGTTCGTTCATATAAAGGTTCACATATACGAACGATCCCTTCTATACGTTTCATTTAATTTAAAATAAAATATTATTATTTACCTTGTATCAATAATTAATTTTAATGCAATTTTGATTATATTATTATTGTTGATCATTTAAAAATATTGACAAATTATTATTTAAATTAGACGAAATATTAATTCATCATTTATTTTACAATATATTGACGAGAAATTTTGGAAGATTATTAACAAAATGATTTTGTTAAAATTTGAATTTCATTTTCTCATGAATAGTAAGTTCGACTCGTTGATCAGTATCGTTAATTATACTTAAGAGTTAAGTGAGAGGATTTATTCTTTGTCTCCCTTTTTTTATCTTTTAAAACAATCACTTTCTTTCTTTCTTTCTTGAATTTTTTTTTCTTTTCTTTCTATCTTTCTTTTCTTAAGGAAGACTTAAATCTCTCTCTTTTCAACGTTGAAAACGAAGTCGGAAGCACGGGGGTTTTAGGTTTTTCTCTTCGTCCACCATTGCGTGTCTCATTTTATCTTATTTTTCTCTTTATCTTCTTCTTTTTCTTCTTTAGTTATCTTCTTCTTCTTCTTCTTTCTGTCCTCTCTTAGCTAAAGACTAATTGAATGCTTTCTCAGAGAGAACGATTCTTAATTTATGCGGCCTCCTCTGAGAGAGGAACGAGCCTCTTTCTCTTTCTCCTTCTTTTGAATATTCCAAGTGGACTATTAAAAGCGAATCATCCTCGAATTATGGAAAAGCCGAATAAATGTTTCGAATTAAAGTTATTACAGTCCGAACCTAACGATTAAGTATTCATAGAGAAAGTTTTTTCTTTTTTTTTCTTGATTTAGATGAAGTTTCTTTATTTATCTTTTTTTTTCTTTCTATAAAAAAAAAAAAACTAGGTGAATCATTTGTCTCTGTTTGGTTCAAGAAAAATAAGGTCAATGTAGTATATTTTATTCAATGATAAAAATTCGAAATATAATATCTAAATAGACAGAAATATGCTGTTAACAAAATAGAATTTAAATAAGTAAATGTAATATATTTTAGATTAATAAAATTTTTTTTTATTATTAAATTTGTATATTACATCAAAATTCAAGATACGTTTAAAGATAAATTTTTCCTCTATAAGATTGAATTTTATATCTTGCATTTGTAGATACCGATAAACGACATTTATTATATTGGATAGATATAGATATAGAACATTTGTTTGGAAATAAAAACAAGCTGAAATCGTATCTATATTCAAAATATAAATATTCGTATGATTTTTTTTAGACAGAATTCTCTCTCTCTCTCTCTCTCTCTCTCTCTCTTATATATATATATATATATATATATATATATATATATATATGTTACATATGGCAATGTTACTACGATAGAACAATGAGTTTTTGATATTACATTTGGATTGATGATACGCGACATTCGTTTTCATCATCGATCGAGAAAAAAGTAGAAACGTAGGATAGAAGGTTTAAAATTTGAAGGAAGCATGAATACTGCTGGGGATCTACGATATTATGAAATTTTTCTTTATTCCGGTAATATCTCACAGTGATGTGATACGGATATATTACGCGAAGATAAAAGGAGAGAATAGAAAAGAGGAAACGTATGGTAGAAGAGGAAGAGGAAGAGGAAGAAGAGAAGGATAGTTCGATATCGGCAAAGCGTCGCATAGTAGTAGATGCCAAAGCGAGTAAGTATGGGTACATAAGCACATAGATGGGTGGATAGGTGGTTAGGTAAGGTAGAAGAGTAGGAAATCGAGAGACGCAAACCGAACCTGACGAGATACGTTCTATTGTATATGGTCGTGCCGCAAGCAAAATCTACCATACTACTTGCTGTTGTGTTGTTACAACAAATTACATGTCGGACGAGATGAAATAGAAGTGGATATTTTGCTAGTACGAACGAGAAATCATCCGACCAATATGAGCTCCATTTACTTTCGTAAAATAATATTTATAAACGATTCAACGTAACGATAAAATTTATAGGCTAAAATGAAAAATTGGAGGTTGATGAGACAAAGGGGTGGGGTACCGTTAAAGGGCGTTTGTTCTTAACTTTTGTTCTTTCGAAGAATTATAGATTCTTTCGTTAGATTTCATTATTTTCAGTTTGTTTTTGAAAAAGAAATATTTTTTCTCATAATGCAATTTGTATGAGAAAATTCGATAGGTGAGGGATATCATGGATGCAACTTCTGTTCGAAGGTCTAATGTATTCAGTAACTAGATGGTAACGAGGTGCGATAACATTGAACACGTCCTAGGAGACAGTGGCATTTGTAAAGACGTTTCTACGGGAAGATGTAACGCCTTCGAACGAGGGTTACACACATACCATTTTCCCCTTTTCTTGGTATCAGTTTCTTACTTACTTACTGTCATAAACTTAATAGCGAGAGAGAGAGAGAGAGAGAGAGAGAGAGGGTAGATACCAAAAAACAAACAAAAATGAACAAAAGAAGAGTTTATCACAATGAATAAAAAAGTGATCCGACTGTCAATTATTTCATAATCATCAATTATTTCATAAAATGCTTGGTGGATGTACGAATTAATTAAGGGCGGTTAGTTAATTCGTAGAATGCTTCGTGAATGTACGGATTAACTAGGGACGGTCAGTTAAATCATAGAATGTTAATTTCGAAATTCAAAACGATTTAAATGCAAATGAAATTTTGCCCTCGAATACTAATCCAGGGAATGATCGATTATGGGCTTCATTTGATATTTCAATCTCGTTCTGCGTACGCGTATATTCGATCTCTCAGGCATAGATATACATATATTGTTCGTTTCCGACGTTTCGACTATAGTTCGCTCTTCGCGTCGTTTCCAAAGTCACGTTTCCACTCTCAGCGGCTATTCTATATATATATTTTGCACACAAACACAGGACGAGTAAGCGTGGAAAAACTTTGCGACGACGAGTGGGTGGAATGGGTAGGGGTTAGGGTGATGGGTGGTGTAGCTGGGAAGAAGGGACAAGGGGGACACAGAAGCCAACAAATTCGCGAGCGAATGTTGCGAATGTCACAAAACGCAAATTGGAAGGAAGATAAATAAAAGCGACGCGCGAATGTGTATTCTGTCGTAGGTATTTAGATACACATCTGGTACCTTTCTCTTTCTCTCTCTTTTTCTCTTACATCAAGTACGTCAACAGTAAATAGTGGTAGACCGTTTGAATTTGAAAAAGCTTTACAGATGGAAACTTAGCCGGAATAAAGAAATGGTTTTCTACTTGGCACTCGTAAACGTTAGTCGTAGAAAAATTTTACTTACCAGATTTACCATACCTCGAAATCTTACGAATTTTCTTTGCCGGTTAGTGGTGGGGAAGTATTTATAAAAGATGCATTTTCCGATTTTCTAAAGAAGTTTGCAAAGGGAATGCCGAGTTAGGAGTAAATATTTCTAATATGTCGGAGAAAGAGAAATATTTTAGACAAAAATAAAGGGAAAGGTCAAAGGATTAAAATGAAATCAGAATTGCATTGGGATTGCATCGGAATGCTAAGAGTACATATTTCTTACAACGAAAGAAAACGTATCTACTGTCGGTTGGTTAAGAAAAACTCTAGGGAAGGAAGAAGTAGAGTAAGCGATAAAGGGAAAAGGGCAAAAGGTCAGGGTTGCTATCATTCTCTTTCTCTTAGATCTCCATATAAATCTCTAGAAACGTTAGGATGCGTCGTCTTCCTTGGGTATCGTTGTGTTCGTGCAAGAAGTAAGCTCGACACGTACGTATCTAAGGGTCTGCACGTTGAAATGTGGGTTACAGTCTCATAAGTAGAGCCCTGCCGCGAGTCGTAGTCGTATTAGTTCGCCCAGGGGCGAACGTGGAGGGTCGTGTCGTAGGAGGAAGATGAAAATGACGAGGAGGAGGAGGAGAAGTAGAAGGGTGGGGAAGGAGGAGGATAGGTTCGAAGCATTTCCTCTTATACCCAGAGGCTGCTATACTCCTACTGGTACCTACCTATCCTACCTATCTACCTTCATACCTACAACCTACGACGACGACGATGACGACGACGAGGAAAAGCACAAAGATGGTGATAGGAACGAAGACGACGAAGAGATCGGGAGAATGAGAATGGGAATGGAAATAGCAATGCTGTCATACTATGCTCTGTAGCCCACTGCTCTTTATGTACTATGTTAGTATTTCTATATGTATGTGTGAGTATAGATATTTTCTAAACATGTGTCCCTACCATGTCTATATGTTTGTATATAATATGGATCTTTATCTGCATATATGTATGCATGTATGGACCTTTACTTGTATGTATCTAAATGGATATATATCTTTATCTGTATGGGGTTTTCACGTATATATACATATATGTCTCTCTATACTTGTATCTTTTGAATCTACTATACATACGAATATGTATGATTGTATATGTGTAAATAATTATGAAAGTGGACTAATTATAAGCAATAGAGTATATTAATTTGATTTTATGATTTATTTGATAGTACCTTATATTAATTTAATTCACTGTCATAATTATTAACATGTATGCATGTAAATATGTATGGATACCTATTTCTATTTGTATATAACATACCATGACGATGTGTGGTGACTATGGAGCCACGCTGTCGCTTCCATTGGTATCGATCCACCCCCCACGACTTTTTGCAACATCCCATTGAAGGAATAAGGCAGACAGTGAAAGAGATACAGTAGTAGTAGTAGTAGTAAAAGTAGTATAAGTTGTAGTAGTATTAGTAGAGGCAGTGGTAACAGCAGTTTTCGTAGGACCGTCGTTCGTTTCGTCGAGATTCATCCCTTTCAAGCGTCGAATGTTTGGTTCGTATTGGTTTGTCCGCGGCTTTCCCTACTATTCCCTTCTGGACACTGCCCTACAAAGTAGTTGGGAAACGCTGGTACCCTCGTATCCGCGTGGATGCATACTCGAAACTCGTTAGCGTGTTGAGATTAAGGTGGTGGTTTTGTTAAATTCAATTTGTAAAGTGAGTGAGCGTTCTTGTTCATAAAAAAAAGATCTTTTTTTCGTTTTATCTCCTCGTATTTTTTCTTTTTTCTTTTTTTTGTTTTCTCTCGTTTCTTTTCATGTTTAACCAAAAGAGAATAAGTTCATTTCGTAGCTATATCTGTATAAAAGGTTCGACATAATAAGCATATTTTGATTTTTTATTTATTTGCTCAATATTTTTGTTGAAATAAATTCAATAATAAATTTTCATCTATGTAGAGATATTTTATTAAGGGGGTATTTTACTTTAGTCGCTCGAAAAAATAGGTATTTTTGTCAATTTTTTATTAGAAAACTAAGAAAGATATTGATGTAGGGTTTGTTGTGCCTAATAAATATACTCTTAAAGTACATTAAAAAATTTTTTTTATTTATTTTATACCCTCTATATACATTGGAAAGGCCCTTGAACTGAACGCCTAAAAATAGTCTAGCCTTTGCGCTGTTGTAAAAATCTGGACATCGGATTATCTGAAATGAAAAACTCGAATAGTTTTATGTTCACAAAGACTACAGCAACCGGTGGTAGCAGATTTTTTCATTTACATGCAAAAATAACAAAATGGCGTTAGTTGAAAAAAAATTATCAAAAAAAATCTCATTTTTTTCTCATTTCTTGCAAAAAAAAAAATAGTTAAAATGAAAATTTTTTTTATAAATCTGCTACCACCGGTTGATATATGTGTATAGATTATGTGGTAAAAATTTCAGACGAATCGAATAGCTAGTTTTGGAGATTTTTACAACACGCGGTTTAAAAATGTGATTCAGAGAAAAACGCATTTAAAGTTTTTTTAAATACTTTTTTTACCCGCGCACGGGTAGATTCGAGGGACGAAAAAGTACAGTTAGGATGCTCTGATCGTTTTGAAATTTTCAGAGAGTATTCTTAAATATATTTACTTACGAATAATCGAAAAAAAAAAATTTGAAAAAAAAAATTACAAAGTAGAATCCTGCCTTAACATAATAAGCATACAATTTTTCTTTTAAATATTTTATTAAATTTATTTAATAACAGTTTGTTACATACTCATAGAGGGTAGTAAATGCTAATCCAATAATTAATTGTCTTTTTTTTTTTTCAATTTTAAACAGACCACCTACACATAAAACAAAGAAAATATATCTTATTATTAGAGAAATGATATTTTATAAAAATAGTTTTATAAGAAGAGCGCACAGGTAGTTGGTATATATATATATATATTTGTGTACATATAACTGAGTACCAGTTTCGTGACATTTTTCCACGTGTACATATTTCCTTGCGATGGCATTTAACGTGTGGAAGCGAGTCAGAATGTTTAGAATGCTTTTCAGAAAGAGTGAGTGAACGATGTTAAAGGCCGTAGTAGAAGGAATTATGCGTTTCCGTGCTGAGTTAGCGTACAGAGCTTATAACTTTGAACGGAAACGAACAAGCATTTTTCTTTTGCTTGAGAAGTTTTAGTGGACAATTAATCGAGAAACGATCGTACTTTCTTTCATTCTTTCTAATTCTTGAACTTTTCATCTAAAGGGAAATAACGTTTGAATAGGTTGTATTTATTTGAAATTAAATCTGGGAAAAATTGTGAAAAGGTTTGAAAAATTGTTCATCCAAGTCTTGCAATTTGACTTTGTATACAATTATTTATTCATGCATGCATTTTAAATACATTCATATAATTATGGATAGAGAGAAAGAGAATGGTTTTTAAATTGTTATTTTTCCTTTCCGGTTAAAGAAAAGAAAGAGAGAGGATGAATGAAAGAGAACATAGATAAAAATAACGAATGCGGTGTGCGAATACAAAACGCAAGTCGTAACTATTAGACGCGCGTTCCGTTGAATCCAAAATTCGCGGCGTTTATGTTTCGTTGGTGATGGTCGTTAGTACGAACTACTACGTTCTTTTCCCTATTTTTCTTTCTCTTATTTCTTATTCTTCTTATTTCTCTCGCTCTTTCTTATGCTTAAAAACGTCGTACGTTCTCTTTAAGAAGAAACCGAGAGAAAATTTACATCTCTTCTAGCGATAAAAATTCGCTGGATTTCTACTACCGGTGGTACTCCATTTTACTCGAAAAAGGAATGATTTGTCGTTGGAGAAGTACTTCTTTATAACGAAAAAGACAGAGAGATAGATAGATAGAAAGAAAGAAAGAGAGAGAAAGAGAGAGAGAGAGAGAGAGAGAGAGAGAGAGAGAGAGAAAAGAAGGAAAACTTGGAATTAGTCTAGGTATGACCACCTCGTGCCAACTTTTTTCTCTACATTTCTTTTTTTTCCTACCAGTTTTTTTTTGTTATCTTCGTCAAAAATGTTAAACCCATTTTTTCTTTCATTTTTCAACAAGTATATATTGTATAATAGTAATCTATACGGAAGAATAAGTATAAAGCTAGTACCGTTTACGCGAAATAATAATTATTTTAATATTCTAATACAATCTACTAATATTACATCATAATTTAACCTTTGAAGTTATTATTACGCAGGAGCGATAAAATAATTACATTAGAATGCAAAAAATGATAAAATCAGAACGTTATAATTTTAAATTCTATTAATCAGGTAGATTATTTTTGTTATGTACATGCGCAACGTTCGGATAGTCATATCAACAACATTATAAAAGAATTTTTATAAAGGACAATCTGCCAGTCTCAAGGTGAATTCCGAAGAGGACGGTAAACCTGACATATATTTTGTGCTTTTAAACATCAATACACATTCCCATTGATTAATTAACAATTATTTTAATATTCTAATACACTCTACTTCTATTACAGCATAATTTAACCATCGAAGTCATCACTACACAAGAGCGATAAAATAGTTAGATTATAATGGTTTTTATCTCTTATTAGGAATATTTACCTCTTTATTAGGAATATTATTACCGTTACACACATGCACAACGCAAGGTTCTAAATCACATCTGAAATTCTTCTTGTTAGAAATATGAAATGATTTTTAGATTTAAAATATGATATGTATCGAGATACACTCGATTAAACGAAATTTCCTTCCGAACAATCTAATACAATAATGTAGTTTAAATAGATAATAAAGTTAACAATATAGTATAAAAGATAGTAGAATATAGTATAAAAGTAGAGAATAATAAGTTGATTGAGTATGAAACTTAGTCCTTAATCTTTTTAGTGCTGAATACTCTTGGGTGGAAGGAATCTATGTGGACGACATACTCCTAGCAATTGCGAATAAAAAAAAATTGAGTAAGGTCGAAAAAAATTGATAATGCGTTTTTAGTTCATACAGATAACTTTCACTGGACGTATAACATACATGCTCATATCGTTCAAAGGTTTAAATCAATAGATCTCATAATTCGCTTTGTTTCTCTTTCATCTGTGTCATTTACAAAAGGAATATGCAATAGGGTTGGAAAAAGTTGGTGGTTGGTTAGCAAACGTGTCGGCACCAGCTTACATCTTTTTGAGAGTAGTACCAGGTACTACTGAACGTGACCTTTATAAGAGTGGAACCCAGTGCTTGTAACTGTGTGTTAGGAGTGACATCATGAGTCAGCAACGTTAATTAGCGAATTCAAGTAGCTTGCCCGCTTACTAAGTGGGTCTATCTATCTCTCTCTCTCTCTCTCTCTCTCTCTTTCTCTTTCTTTCTAATTTTGAAGAAGAGAGTAGTAGTAGCTGAGACAACGATAAATGCTTTCAATGCAAAAAGGAACCCCCTTTATTACCCGTCTACTTTAATAACGAAGCGAACCGTTGAGAATCGGTTGGTTGCTATACGCTAGGTCTTTAACCTCAGCAACCTCTTCGAATGCTATCTCCTTGTGATATCATTATTTGTATCCATTTTCTTTTCTATCTCTCTTTTTATTTCTCCCTCTCTCTCTCTCTCTCTTATACTTTATCATTTTATATTTCTATAACTGTCTCTCTTTCTTTACCCTATCCTTTCCCCTCCTATTCGCAGTCATCAAAGAAGCAAGAACCTTTAGTACCTTAATTTCTTTTACTATTTTGTTTCTTTTTCTTTTTGCCCTTACTCCTTCGTTATTCGTAAAACAATTTTCATTTTTTTTTATTTTTTTTTCTATTTTTTATTTATTTTGACAGAGTAAGTAATGACGATACGCGAAGATTCAAATGAAATTTGGAGAAAAGTAATACTTACTTATTCACTTATGTACTTTACCTTTAGTAAAAGGATTTCACTAGTTAAAGGTGAGTAATAAGATTCTATTAAGTTAAGTAAAAGTCTTTTGAACGAAAATAAAAGTTTATTCTCAGGGTCTTGTTTCCTCTTTATCTTTCCTCTTTCTTCCTTTTATTTCTTTTTTCTTTTTCTATTTTAAGGGGAAGGTTAGGAAACTTTTGTCATCCCTAATGTAATCGTCATTCGTGGAAATTCACATAGTCGTAGTAATCCGCTGGTTTTCGTCGGAAATGCCCCTAGGGAGAAAGCGTTGTCTGTTATGAGAGTATGAACGAGATAGAAAGAGAGAAGAAGAGATAGTGTGTATATACAATGAACAATAGGTAGGCCCTTTGTTTGTATACCGGGTGAAGTATTTCAAATGGGTTTACCCGAATAATTCAATTTCTAACATGTTGGTGTTAAAAATCAAATGTATGAAACGAAACCTCAATTTGAAGATTGGCATAATCCTATAATACTTAAACATTAAGTTATAATTTTGTATTATTTAAAAAAAAAATAAAAAAAATGCATAAATAGGCTAATGATTCGAAATCCTCGCAGAATAATTTAATGTGTATTTTTAAATGTTTTATTTGATTGATATTCAGAGAACAATTTCATTCCATTAAAAAAATAAAAAGAAAGAAAATGAAGTTGATCTTCGTAAATCGATTATGCGTCAACTTAAAAAAAAAATGATTAACACGTGACAATGTTAAGGATTGATTTCAAGTAAAAGTTTTGTTTAATACATTTTTATTGATTACCAATAGGAATCGAATTATTCGGGTAGTTTCTTTTAAATGCCTTACCCGGTATAAGTATACACTTACATCACGAAGGTTAGAAAGGAAGTGGGATAGTGAGGGAAGTGAGAAGGGCTAAAAAAGAATGACAGAGAAAGAGTGAGAGTGAGATAGAAACATGCGAACTTTCGCCTTGCGCATTCATAGACAAAATGTACATACATACGACAGGACGTTCGTTCACGTTGGTGTTGTCACCGACGTTGTCGACGACTATGACAACGACTACGACAAGGAGAAGACGAGGAAGAAGAAGAAGAAGAAGACGAAGCAGCAAACTCTACAATATACACACGCACACCTCACATAATGTCGCCGTTTATGCAGCGCACGTGCTAGAGCAGCTGCATTTTAAAATGACGCCATTTTTCCTTAGAGATTTATCATAAGAGAACAACGTTGCACCCATTTTCCCCACTCTTCTCTCTCACCTTTTTCCATACATATTCTTTGTAAACGTTATCCTAATCCCTTTCTTGAAATCATTTTTTTTATATCCCTACTTACCGTATTCAATTTGTCTTTGTTTTTCTTTTTAATTTTCTTTTTGTTTTATTATTTGTTTTTTGTTATCCTCGTAGATCAATACGCAAACGTGTGACAAAGAAGATATTCGAAGGAATTTGTTCAGGGGTTAGGCGTGGATATTGAAAGATTGGAATTTTATTGGACGTTAATGAAGAAAATAAAATTGATTTAAATGATTTATAGTTGTTATGTGAATACTTGTTGTTATGTTAAATACAAATTTTGTAGATGACCACCGTCTGTGATAAAACCGAATCAGGAACGGAGAAAATATCTTAAAATAATCTGTGATCTATTTATTTGTTACTTTTTCTTTTTTTTGTCTTGGAATAAAAATTGTTTACGAGAAATTATTCGAGGGTTATGAGACGAGACGATAAACACAATATATTATTGGTAAACGTCTTCCTTTTCTTATAAATATTCGAAACTATTTAAGAGCTTTTATAACGATTAGTCGATAAATCAAATCTGTGATAAAAAAAAAAATAAATCGAACATTATTCTAAAAATATTAGTCACGAGAAAATTTTTTCGTCTATCCTATTAGTATAGTTCGAAGATGATCTTTCGTAGGATGACACGCAAGAATAAGAAGAACGAAAGAGAGGAAAGTGTAAGTACGTGCGTGGGTGCGTGTATTTAAGAGATAAACAGATAAAGAGATAAAGAAAGAGAGAGAGAGAGAGTGAGTGTATGTATGTGTGTCTGCAAATTTTCCATGCTTCCGGCGAAATCGTAAAGTTTTATCTTACACCATGGATAAGAGTGGGGTTGTGTGATGCAGGTAACGCGTTTTCTTCTCTCTTTCTCTCTTGGACCCACTTCCGTATACACATTCACATACCAGCACATATTTGCAAATAAAAAAGAAATGTTAAAAGAGGATGATGGTGGGGGGGAGGAAGAAGAGAAAGATACAGAGAGAGAGAGAGACAGAGAGAGAGAGAAGTGGAAGAAGGGAAGAGGAAGAAAGAGAAGGTGCGAGAGGCAAAACACACCTGCCCAGGATAAAATAAACTCTCCCACGAGTACATGCCGTTGCTTTCATCCTACATTTCAGCCTATCTTATACGAATATATATGTATAGTGGTACAGGGTGTAAATGGATAGGACTCTTCGTACTTGTCTCTTGGTATTTATTCGTATCAGTTTATGTGTATGCACTTTTTATCATTTTTTTTTTATTCTTTCTTTCTTATTTTCAATGGATTTTTGTTCATTTTTCTTTTCTTTTTTTTTTAAATTTTTTTGACTGGTTTATTAACGTTTAGATTTTCTCGATCAAATATTATTTTATTTTATATATTTTTTACATGGAAAATAGTAGAAGATTGTTTGATATATGTGCCCATAATTATGAAAGTGGTCTAAGTCATGTATCTCTTTTTTCGAGATATTTAATGATTTATATTTGAACATTCTATATGAACTCTATACAATATTAAAATAACAAACAGTATTTAATGATTTATTTTTGACAATATCGTGAAAATTACATTGAATTTAGGGGGTATATATACTTAGAGGCCCGAAAAAAACGCTTTTTTTAACGATTTTTTTTGAAAACTGGTTTATTTATTTACTGACGAATAATCTGGATTCCAAAATATACATGTTTGAAGATATTACAATAATTTTGTTATGTAAAAATATTGAGACACAAGCGAGTTATAGCCAATCTGCGTGAGGTTCAAAAAAAAAGTTGGTTTGCGGTGAGTAAAGAATCTCATTACTAGATCATCTGAAATAAAAAAAAATCAATGTAAATAATTAGTATGGATGTGTCTAAACAGATTGAACTATCGACTTTTCCAAAATATTAATTTTTTACAAAATGGCGCACTTTTGAAAATAAAGTTCCTTTTTTTAACCAAAAAAAAAACGCCTATTTATCGACTAAAAAAAAATATATTAATTAAAAATAAAAAACCGATCGTTCAATCTGTTTAGACACATCCATACTAATTATTTACATTGATTTTTTTTTATTTCAGATGATCCAGTAATGAGATTCTTTACTCACCGCAAACAGACTTTTTTTTTGGACCTCACGCAGATTGGCTATAACTCGCTTGTGTCTCAATATTTTTACATAACAAAATTATTGTAATATCTTCAAACATGTATATTTTGAAATCCAGATTATTCGTCAATAAATAAATAAACCAGTTTTCAAAACAAAAAAATCATAAAAAAAGCGTTTTTTCGGGCCTCTAAGTATATATATTCCCTTTATTTAGTTTAAAATAATGTGGTGCGTAATAACTGATAAACTTATTTTTTTTAATTTTGACTTAGACTACTTTCATAATTATGAGCATATATAACGTTTATTAGATTGTATAATTAAATGATAATAACAAAATGTATCGAATAATAATAATTATTATTATTTATTGGATTTAGTAGATACTTAAATTTTTTATTCGTAATTGAAGCGTTAGTAAATGATAATGGTTCTATTCATTGGATTGAATATTTTGAAATATAATCTTGGTTCATATTTAAAATAAATAATTACTATTGGTATAATAAAATATTAGTAAATATCGATTAATATCTTGTATCAAACTGCAACCTTTTCCTCCTCTATCTTCAAATATATAATCCTATTATAAATATTGATCGTTAATTTTATAAATTATAATATTACATTATTCAAAACGATCTGTGATATTTACAATTAAATATAGATAAAAATGGATTAATCATGTAAACAAGAAAATATTAACAGAGTAAGTTGGTCGTCGGCTAAAAGAGAACAAAAAAAGATAGACGGATAAAAATATATACTGATGAAAGAGATAACACGTAATATCGTTGAAACTAGTTCGTCGTCGTCTCCAGTTAGTGAAGAACTTTCTTCTTCCTTGTTTATCTTGATCATCTGTCGAAAAGTAAGTACATTTTCGCAACAAAGCTTATATCCGTACGATACTAGGAACGTGACAACGACCTTGGTCTATTATTTTTTCAACCATCTTCTTTTTTCTACTTTTCACTTCTCACTTCTTTCTCTTTCTCTTTCTCTCTCATTTTATTTTTATTCATTGTTTTCCCTCTTTCTCTCTCACACACTAATTTTTTATTCATTGTTTTCTTTCTCCCTTCTTTCTCCTTTTTGTATTTAAAATAAAATTTTCAAAAAAATGGCGAAAACGCGTTGGTCCGTCTCGGTGGTTTTCTCGAAGGACGGATAACGAGTCCCTAAAAAAAATAAAGAGCACCCGTAACGTTTAAATTATGCATTTCCCTTAACACGCATGCCTATTCTCGTTTTCCACTCTCTCATTTCGATTTGCATGCTTTAATTCATACTTATATAGCCCTACGCCGAGTTTTATCGCGATGTTAACGACTTTTTTTTACCACCCCACCCACCACTTTTCTTCTATTTAATTTTTTTCGTCCCGTTGAGTGTAAGATCCCCTCCTTGTTTTTCACGACGACCAACTATGACGACGTCGACGTAAACGAAATTTTCATTTTTCGTCATAAAAATCCTCACCTACTCTTCCCATCCTTCTTACCGCCCTTTTACTACTCAGAAAATCGGATTAACGCTCGTTACTAAAGAGAGAGAAAGAAAGAGGGTGTTATTTCGTTCGAAAAACTCATTATAGTTCTTAACAATTATACTCACCAGTCTTTTATTTCTTTTTTTTTCCAACCTCTTTCTTTTATTTGCCTATTTTTTTTTTATTTTTTTTTTATTTTTTTATAAGAACGACAGTTCAGCGAACTTATATAATAATAATAATAATAATAATAATAATAATAATAATAATAATAATAAAATAACATTTAGTTGTTCAGGGAGAAGAGAGGGGTGGGAAACTTGATAAATTTAAATCGAAAAAATTTCCGGGCGTACATTTAACTCGGATGTTTTTAATTTAAAACTACAATTGTTCAAATGTTTAATTATACGAAACTGTTTACGAATCTCGTTTACTCGTAACTATATAGTAGGTAGATATGTAATGTGTAACTTACGTCATACATATATACACGTATGTGTATATTTACATATACGTGGTCGTGACTCTCTCTCTCTCTCTCTCTTTCTCTTGGACAAATACGTATGATGGTGGTATCGATTAAACATTTCGGTAGGTGTGGGCCAGTAGAATATTGGAAGCCGATGTCCGATCGAAGGATTTAACTAAGGTAGAATCCAACGCTTCCATGGTACTTGTACGTCATATCCGTAAGTAAGGGTTCTTGTTTAGACGATCATTAGATCGAGAGAATCGAAATGTTCGTGTAAATTACAAGAACTAAGGAGCTTTTCCTGAACGTCAAATCATTTTAAACGATTGAATTTTATCGATCCTATTATTCGTACACGTGAATTTATATAAATACACATAAAATGCATTTATTTTTCTTCTTTTTTTAACAAACTCTAATACAACTTGACCTTTAAATTAGTTTGAATTTTACAAGAAAATTATCTTAAAAATTAAATTAATATTAATAAAAATTGACGTTTCATCTTTTTTAAAATATTGAGATAGAGATGGACATACATTTATAACATTTTTAACTTAAATTTACCTTCTGTCATATGTAATTTGACACGTTTCTTCTTAAATTCAATATAATTTAAAATAGTGTTATCTAATTTGGCAAATATCACAAAGCACACATATGGTATATGTATACATAAATGTATTTACGTATATATATGTGTGTGTATGTACTACGCGCATCATAAGTTTTTTCTCGTGAAGAAAAAAAAATAGAAACTGTAGATTAAACCGTAAAAATGTTTCTCACAGTTTAATGTACCCAACATGTACAAATGTATATATACATACAAACATACCATTTTGATTCACGAATACGAAAGAAGCATATTATACAAGTACACTGTAGTCGATAATTTACGTAGAACCAAGCATGAACTCACGCCAATGGACTTTTATTGAAAATATTTTCACTATAAAACATCACATTGAACACACACACACACACATAGTATACGCATGCAACGTTGTGGAAATAAAAATGTACCGGGATCGTAAATAAACGTGATTTTTCGGGGAGGAAGAGAAGAACATGAAGAGGAGTTAGGGAGGAAGGGAGGAAGGATAGAAGATGGGCCAGGGGGTGTGTTTGAATATTCCACGTGAATCTCAATATGCGTGACTTGATGTCACGTGAAAAAACAACGTCGTATTAAAGGCCTGATGTTACATTTTCCAACTCATTTGGGTGGTGGTTCGATTTACTTATACCTCGTATCGTTTTTATATTTTTTTTTGTTTTTTGATTATTTTTTTCCGACAAGAAAGAACGAAAAAAAAAATGAAAAAGAAAAAAAACACCACAAAATAAAATAGTTTGCAACAAGCGTGTACGCGCGAAAGATTACACGAGCCATTACGCACGTTTCTTCGACGAATGGCCGTAATGAATATCCGTTTCGCTTGTACGAACTTGCATGTGTGTGTGTGTTTATATATCAACGCACGTTTTCGATCGTCGTTTCGATTAACATTCATCAAACGTGCAACATGTATTCAACAAATAATCGTTCACTCACTCTCTCTCTCTCTACTTTTAAATTACTTTTTCGTAATTATTGATAAAACTTTCTGTTTTTTTTTTATCTCAACGATCACGTTACGATTTTCTTTTTTTGATTTTTCTATTTCAAACGTCAACGAGATTTCTTTGGCAAACGATCAAAAAATCGTGAGAGATTTTTAAGTCACGATACTTTTACTTTGTTATAGATATGTGTGTGTGTGTGTGCTTGTATGTGTGGGGGTGGTGTACGAAAATACTTTGAGTTCATTTTTCAGAAGACGAATAATGGTTACACCATCGTAGAAATTCCCTCTTGGATCATCGATATTCAAATTCTATCGAGTTCGAGTTTGATCGTACGTAAAAAAAATGAAGAAAAAAGAAAAAGAGAAAGAGAGAGAAAAGAGAATCGACTAGGAAACTGACGAATCTCGCAATCTCGTTGTACCTTCTATTATTCTTTCTGGTTCGATCTGTTTTTCACGATTATCGGGGGAATCCATAGGATGGGAAAAGAAAGTGTCTTGAATCGTAGTTGATATCAACTATCATTTTGAATCAAAGATCTTATCAGATTATTTAATAGGGATAATCATTTAATTATTTGATTAATAATAGGATCAAGGTTGTATTAGAATTAACATAAATATATTAATGAAATAAAAGATCAATACGTAATATGTGACATTTAAAATACAATAATATATTTAAAAAATACGGTGACCAAAAAACTTAGAATCAAATTGCACGTAATATTTGTTCTAAATAAAAAATTCAACAAAATATCAATGAAACTAATAATAAATAATGAATTTTGATTTTTGAAACGTTTAGAAATAAATTTCAAGAGGTGAATCGAATCACTTGATGGTAATTTTCTAGAGCGACATACTTTCGAGTAGTATTCATCCTAGTCATTCTCTGTCTCTTAACGTCTCACGGTTCTCTTCGTTCGTGCATTCTTGCATCAACCCCCCATTGTCTCACGTTCACCCTCAGGCAACACTTTATACCATCTTCGTCTCGAAAGCTTTCATATACGTATGTCTGACCTTTCTCTATATCTAAACCTTGTCGTCGTCTGCCGACAAATATAATTCATTTTAATAATAATCCAATTGTTTGTAAATTGGATTTTAAATAATAATAATAATTATTATTAATTCTAATAACAGTTAATAATAATTTTTTTATTTTATTTGAAATAATTTTGGATGATTTAACTTAACGAACGTTAGAATGAAAATTGAAGCTTTTAAACGTTCATCAAATATAAATATACATTTGTTCGATACACCATAATGCACAAATTTACCATACAAATATTTTTCCACAACATTACGATATATTGGATCATCGAAAGCTCGTAAATACTTTGAACTTTATTTTTCTTTTTCTCTTGATTTCTCCGAGTCGGTTCACTTGAACGTATCACGAGCCAGCCACCCCTCGGCACTAGCTCGTTCCACTTTTTACGCCTCGTGAGCAAGGTAGATGGGCCATTCACGATATTCACAATGTGTCCCATCTTTGATAATAAATTTTTAATGGCGAGTTGACGCTTCAATCCACGGTGGATAGTGAGCCGCGAGAAAAGCCATGAAGTCAACAGAGTTCGCACACTAACCAACCTCAGCGTTCATTAACGCATGGTATGATGCATCAGCAGCTTCCCACATATTTACATACACAAACGAGAACACATACACTCCACATAGATATTTACATGAATACATCTTTGTCGAAAAGAAAATTAAATAAAAAAAAAATAGAAAATAAGAAGTAAATAAAAAGATTCATTAAAAAATTGTAATTTTAATTACAAGCTGTGACAAGCTGTGTAAAAATATATATATATTGAAGCATTTAAATTGGCGTGAGAAAACATATGAATTAGGTTGATATAAATAAGAGCACACGTATACGTTAGAAAAAAAAAATTAAGTTTAAAAAATGACGTTGGAATTGGTCAAACATCAACTATAATCTTACATTTTCTACCACTATTTCATCTATCTCTATTTATCTTTCCCCGTTTCTCTCTTTTACCTTTTTTGGTTGGCCTTGCTCCTAAGGCACTTTTTTCTTCCACGCATGGTCAACTAGAAAAGCGAGAATCCGTCATAGAAGGACAACGGTAGTGGGGTAGAAGGTGAAAGGAGGGATGTTGGAGATGCGGAGTAGCATCGCGGGGGTTGAGAGCGTCGGTCGTGAGGTTATACGAGGATGAGGGGGTGCAAAAGGAAGAGGGTAGAGTGCCGCCGAGGATGAGGTTGAGGTTGAGGTGTAGGTGGTAGAGGTGGTAATGGTGGTGGGGGTGGAAGAGGAGGAGGAGTTACCAACCTCCCATCCACCCCTTCCTTCCTTCCTTCCTTTCTTCTTCTTCTTCTTCTTCTCTCCGCCGCCACCATCACTACTACCACCTTCACTTCTACCTTTCTCCCCCACCTCCCTGCTAACACTTCACCCCACCACCACTCGTAGTCTGTCGGGCGCCAACGTCGGCCGCTTTCGAGACGTTAAGGCCGACACTCGCGCGGCGCACTTCGGCCGGTTTACATCGTATCTGCGAGATACGCAGAGAATACACACGTGCGTTATTTTAAAACTTCAATTTCAAATTTTTTTCTTCTTATTATTATTGATTATTAATTACTTCATTTTAATTCATCATTTTGAACATTCGTCGACCAACAAAGAAAGAATATTTCTACATCGAAAAAGAAAGACAAATATTTTCTATTATACTTTGTTTTTTTTTCAACCCTCTCTTTTCTTATTTTAAATCGACTAACGAGTGACGTTCTTGTACCTTTTTTCTTTTTTTTAAGCATACATTTATTTATGCATTAGTTAATGCGTAATTAATACTCTTTTAATTTAATAATATATATTAATTTTTGTTCTTGTTGTCTTTCTTTCTGTGTACATTTGTAAGTGAGACTATGTGTGAGTGAGACAGTTTATTTCAAATCCATTATTTCCTTATTGGTGTGTGAGAAAAGAGATAGATAAAGAGATAGATAGATAGAGAAAGAGAGAAAGGAATATCTTCTCTCCTCCATGCGTTTTTTGTTCATGCTGAAAGCTTGCATGAGGTGGAAACTCGACTATCTCTGACGAGAATTTTGTTGAAAGAAAAGGTGCCTCGGAGAAGGAATTAATTGACCAAGAGGAACAAACGAGGTGGTGGTGGTGGTGGAGGAGGAGGAGGAGGAGAAGAAGAAGAAGAAGAAGAAGAAGAAGAAGAAGAAGAAGAAGAAGAAGAAGAAGAAGAAGAAGAAGAAGAAGAAGAAGAAGAAGAAGGTGATGGTGTTGGAGGTGATAGTGAATGGTGGTTCCTTCCAAAAGGACATCATAAAGAAAATAAGGATGGGGTTTTACGTCATCTTTGTAAGTAACCAAAAAATATTATTCTTTATTTTTATTTTTTTAAATGTGATACATATATAATTCTAGTATTTTTAATTTCCTCGCATAATTTATATGGACAAAAATTGTTGTCATTTTACTTCCTCGTTTCCCCTTTTAGATTCGAAGTTGTACATTAGTTTTGTCTGCTTTTGACAACTATTTTTTTATTTTTATCTTACCACAGTTGTTCTCCTTGTCGTTGTCGTCGTCGTCGTCGTTTCGTAGCAGAAAGTTTTAGACGACTACAATGTTCTCTTCTTTTTCTATGTTGTTTTTTTAGTTGTTTGTTTGTTCTCCTTCATATCGTCTTCCTTACTCTGTGTTTTATTTTTTATTATTTTTTTCCTTTCTCTATCTCGAGAGTTTATACCACTCTTCAATTCGTACGGAGTGTCTTTGGTTTTCTACTTACTTCGAAGTTTCTCTGTTTCTCGCGAGGAAGATCAAAGAAGACCATGTCGCTTTAATCTGCCAATGACGAAATACCACCGCTGCCGTGTCTCCTTTTCCTGCACACCTTATTCGACTTTACTATCTGTCTATCCCTTTTTCGTATTTTCGTACCTTTTCCTCGTCGTAATCCTTGCCCTCTCTGGTCTCCTGGGTTTCCCGTTTGCATGACTTTGAAATGCTTTCTGCGTGTCCTTCTAAGACAGTTCTGCCTCTCTTATTTTCCTCCATTCCTTTGGGGAAAACGGAAGATGGAAAAATTAACGTCTCTACCACGTGATTCTACTCTCTCTCTCTTTCTCTCTCATTTTTCCTTTTAGACGAGAAACGCGAATTGGGTCACGCGACTGATGCACACGCGATCTCTTTTGCATTTTTTCTATTTCCAATCCAACTTTTCTCTTTCATTCTATTTCTTTTTTTAATTTTCTTTTTTTCTTTGTCTTTTTTATTATATTCTTGGAAAAGAATCTCTCTTATTCTATCCTTTTTCCACGATAATTCACGATTCTCGCTACACTTTTTCATACATATGATTACTACTACATACTACTATTACCACGACCAACACTATTACTAGGTAAATCTCGTTAGACCAACCAACGCTCGGCCATTCGTGAAATCCCTCAGGATTAAGCTCGTCGATCATCGACTTCTAGCTTGTATAAACAAAGGACCGATTGTTCAGCTTCGCTTTAAAGCCAAAGATCAAATTTCGAATCTCTAATGTATTACGTCAAGATCGTCGATTTTGCTAAGGGATCGATCGTGTTGCTAAGTTATTCGTGATAACTTATCGTTTAATTTCATCGATAATATCTTACGTAATAGAAATAAATTTTCTTTATTCGTTTAATCGAGAACACACACACAAACTCATTTTCTCAAATTAAAATGAATTCTTTTTAAACGTCCAATCTTAGATCGATTTATTTTCAGATTGTTTTATAAATTGACCAATTAATTTTTGTGGGGATTTTTCTGTATGAGAAAAATATGATAAAATTTCACGAATTTATTGGTCGACTTAATGGGATGTATAAAAAGAGAAAAAAAAAGTTTATCAGAATCATCGATTAAAAAAAAAAAATATTTCGACGATGTTGAGTTATAATAATCGATTTTGTAGAAGATACAGTGGTCAATACGACTAACGAATAAAAGAAGAAAAGAAAAGTTAGTTGAAAAGTTAGAAGAAAAGTCTTTCCTGAAGTAGTAGTAGTAGTGTAGTAGTAGTAACTGTAGTGGTAGTAGTTGCAGTTGTGTAGTAGTGGGAGGGTAGCAGTGGATGGTAATGGTGATTGTGATGGTGGTGGTGATTCTAGGAAGGCGAGGAAAGAAAAAGCTTTACCGTTTCTTTTCGCGGCCACTGCAGTCGCACAGTCCTGAACAAAGTCTTGAGAGTGCACCTTACGGATCCTAAAATAGGAGAAGCAATGGCCTGCCTTCCTACCTGCCCTTCCTTTCTTGCCGTTTCCATTCCGCGTACTTTTCCTACTACCTGGACTTTTCGGCGCGGAAAATTCACGAACATGTTACTAACGTTCTTGAAATAGTAGGATGAATATAGGTAGAACTGTATAGATCGAAAAAAGGGCAGCTCTCAACCCTTTTCTTTCGTTTCTTTTTTTTAGTCTTTTCGTGTGTTCACGATTGAAATTTTTTTTTCTGACCAGTTTCTACGATTTTGATTTTACAAATGGTTCGTAAATTGATCAAACGATTTAAACGGATTGATTATGTGATACATAAATTATTGTAATTTTATTATATTTCATTCAGGATAGATTTGAAATTATTCAGATTTGAAATGATTTATTAAATTTTAGATTTTGCGAATAATCCCGAAAGATGGAAAATTTAATTGGTTAATAAAGCTAAATTCTTTTTTTTTTTTTTTAGTATTTTTGAACTACTGTACAGAATATTTTCTACGAGGGATAAATTTAAATTATCTTACGGAAATAGAATCGATTGTAACATATTGTTTTTTCGATAAGTATTTATTACATACATTTGATCATACCGGAAAATATAATTTTTGTTACATATGATAATTAAATTATATTAAATATATAAGGATATTATATTTAAATTAGTTTCTCGTTAAAAGAATATTTTTAGTAGAAAATTTAAAAATAAACTAAACTTAAGATGTAGAAGAGATAAATGAAAATAGCCAAGTAATTTTGTTACCAATAATAATATTATTTTTCGATTTAATACTTAAATAGCAAAACGAAACAAAATTGAATTAGAATGCAAGATAAATAAGTACTTATCAGAAGTTATAGAAGAACTGTCAAACACATGAATTTCCAATATTAAAATATGAAATAATTCAAACCGAGAAACGATTTATCTGCCTCTCTTACGTTAAGTTACTCCTTTAATATTCGATTTTTCATCGAAGTCGTTAAATTTCAACTTCCGAAAGGATCGATAAGCCCTCCCATCTTCTCTCTCTCTCTTTTACTCTTTTGGAAAAAAAAAGGAAAGAAAGATAGACACAAAAAAAAACAAGAACCCTTCTTCAGAAAAATCAACGAAAGAATCTCCGATTCACTCGTTTACCGCAAGAACTCGTTCAGACTGTTCTGTCCTGCGGAAAAAAGATAGAAAAGGTAAAGAAAGGGATGAGGAAAGGGGAAAGAGAGGGGGAGGGGGAGAGGTGAAGGAAATTATTTAGAGACGGTCCCGTTAGTTCTATCGATCGAACGACGAACATTCGTATGGCGAATATTCGTCTTTGTCCACCCATCTATCCTCTTTTTTGTATCTCTCTCCCTCTCTCACTCTGTCTGTCTCTCTCGTTGTCTCCTCTTTTTTCTACTTCATTTTAGGATCAACGTATCACACCTATTTTTTTTTTCAAATAGATAATTAATTTTTTTTTAGATATCCCAGTTACTTTTTTAATTGCATGAATAGTAAATTAGTTTACAGGAATTTTTGTTAATATCGTAAAGAGGATTGCATTATTGGTGATGAATAGAAAATTAATTTTGTTTGTATATTGAAATAATTGTTTACATTGCATACACCATAAAGGATGATTTTATAAATTAGTTAACAAAAGTACAATATTATTCTAAGCAGAATTGCATTAGGGTTGCGTCAGAATGATAAATAAATTTTTTTATTAATACTTTAGTTATATTTATTTTATTTTATATGGTATAAGTATATAAGATACTTTTATAAAATTATTAATAAAAATATATATAATATATTATTATAAAGAGGGTTGTTTCTTTTATTTTTAGGATTGTGCAAGGATAATAAATATTTTTTATATTGCATACGGTATAAAAGATGACCTTATAACATAATAGTCAAAAATGCATTATTATTGTTAACTGTGTTTATTTTAGTCACAAACGTGAAACTCTGTTAATGATATTTTTTATTTATATTTTTAATTTTGTCTTCTTTTTAATGAAATTTCATAAAAACTTTTTAATATCCGCAAAAAAAACATAATAACCATTAATCGATCATGAACAAGTAGTATAGTAAACGATTGCTAATTGGCTAATGTGTGTAAACTAGTAATACATTTTATTCATTTTGTATTATCACGATTAGAATATTTCTCTGTGTAGTGTAAAAGCCAAGAGGGTGTATAATAACTATCTTCGTGGATATATTTTGTTGTCTTTCTAAAGCAGGTGAAAAAAAAGAAAAGAAAAGAAAAAAAAGAAAAGAAAAGAAAAGGGAGGAAAAAAGAAAGAAATATGGGAATGAAAGAAGAAACTACTCACTATACGTTCTCACTTTCAAAGAATGAATACTTTGTGCTTTGTTATTACCCGCTGATTTTGTTCGGCCACCCTCGAAGGGATTGCGGTACGAAGGCGTTTCGTCTCAACAAGAGGAGACTCTATTGTCGGTTTCTTACTTGTTTGTCCGGTCAGCCTTCTTCTCTTCCTTTCGCGTATATCTACCTGGCTTCTAAGATGAAGACCGACCCTTTTCTTGTATTATATATATATATATATATATTTTTTTTTTCTACCTTCGCAACACTAACTAAGCTACACTCTTGAAATAGATTCAAACACGATCCAAGAACACACAAATTTTCTTCCATACATTTGCTTACGCGCGATTTTCCTTAAATTTAAAAAAAAAATTTGTCAACAGGTATATAAATTTTGTTGTTTTTATATGAACATTTATTCATTCATACAAAACTCATTTGTATTTACACGCAAAGAGGTATACACAAATTTTTGTATACACCCATGAAATACACCTGTCACATATGTAGATATAGCGTATGGTAAAATATCAAAATTTAAGTATATACCAAAAATATGCTATATTATATATATATATATATATATATATATATATATATATATATATATATATATATATATATATATATATAATATATTCACGTATGGGATTATATATAAAAATTTATGTACACACTCGAAATATATACTTGCATTTATAGATATTTCTTTATATAGGAAAAATATATGCACATACAAAAAACACATTTGTACCATGGTATGTAGAGAAACGTATGGTAAAATACAAAAATTTGTGTTACCATACCTATACACATAAATACACGTATATACTTATATGTTTTATCAGGATAGTATTTTGATAGATACTTATATATATCCACTCACGTTGTATGACTCACATGATTTATATTGAATCTTACGTGGCAAGATATCCTCGATAAGCTTGAGCACGTACTTTTTTACTGAGAAATTTATTATCAACATACTCGAGAAAAGAAATATAAAGAGAAAGAGAGAGAGAAAGAAAGAATGTGCGAGAAAAATATACGCTAAGTATTTTTCAACGATTAGAAGAAATTTTCTTGACTGGGTCACGCGGGGCGGGCTCTTTTAAACCTCGTCTTAAACGATGTTCGTGACTCCAAGTATTTTATACAAAACGTCAACAACGTGTCCAATGAAAGTATTTCAACTTGTGTTTTAGGATAACTCTCTAGCATGCGTCAAGTCATATTCGTTAATTCTAAGGAACTCTTACAAAATAATACTTTTTCATATAGTAATTAGACAATACAATTTTTCTTTTTTTGCTTTTTTTCTTTTTTCTATTTTTTTTTAAATCTTGTGCCGTTTATAACCCTTATGATCCTGAAACGAGAATTTTGAGTAGAACGACGACGATGATGACGACGACGACAACGACACGACGAAATCACGGAGAATTATGTACGTGGAAAATTATGCAAAGTGGATTAACATGGTTTTGGCCCGATGAATCATAGCGTACGTAGATTTATGATAACCATTAATACGATCTATCATATTTCATGTATTTTACTATATCTATATGATCCATTCAAATTCGTTAGAATTAATGAAAATTAATATTAAGAGAAACTATATATATGTTTTTGTTTGTTTCAACTAGTTAATATGTATTTATACACGTTGAAATATAATTCTATATATTGATAGAAAAAATATATCAAATAATTTAAATACTTTTAATAAACAGTATTAGTTTTGATTATCACTTGAATATGCCTTCAATTAAAATATGTGCATAAAGATCACGTATTTCAATGATATTATAACAGTTTAGTTGTTAGATATAATCTGGTGATATTGTAGATGTCTGAGAGAATCACATCCGATAATAATGGTTGCTGACCTACAAGCATACAAATAGAAATTAGAAGACAGGGGGAGAGAGAGAGAGAGATAAATTCTCATTGCTATTACCAAATCTCACTCTTACCCTTTCTCTTACTCTCCTTCACTATCTTACTTTCTCTCTCTGTCTCTCTCTCTCTCTCTAACTTTTACGTATACCGGTCATTCGCAGATGTATCCGCAGAATGTTACCTTATACCTTGCAAGTGACTAGGGAATTTCGGTTGTACTAGCGATGCTCACCGAGATTTCCCCGGAGTTTCCAAACGACGACAACCACTGAGACTGCTCACTATACTTCGAATCATACTATATACGTATAACGTATACATAAAGATACATATCACGTAAGCTTTTATTCGTCCAGTTTCAAAAATCCCGATTGATCTCACCTTATAGATCACACCACTATTTCTTTTTTAACCCTTTTATCTTTTCCCTATCCACTTTACTATTTAAAAAAAAAACAATGAACAAATTCAAACGAAAAACATTTCTTTTTTATTTCAAAGGAACTGGAAAACACTTTCACGAATGAAATTGTTTTACGAAGAAAATTTTTAGATCACAAGTAAATCATTAAAAAGAAGGAGATAAAACATTGAACAGATTAAAATAAAAAATTTTTGTAAGAAAGAATTAAAAAAAGAATAATGAATAGAAAATAAAAAATCGATATTTTATACTTATTCTTGATTATAAACGTAATTATTAGTGCATGTTAAAAGTAGAAAGAAGAAAGAAGAAGAAGAAAAAAATGAAACGCTTTTTCATTACCATTACCTACAGAAATAGAATTTTCTTACGATGAAAATGACAAGGTCGACGTTTAATAGAGCGGAATGATTCTTGGAGTCGAATCAGCAGTTACCAACGTCCACCACCACCACCACCACCACCCTCTTCCTCTTGATACTTGGTACTCCGATCGAAGGGTTGGTAGGTAGGTAGATAGGAAAATGGGTACATAGAAAGGTAGAAAGGTACAACCGAGAACTTTCCGTACAGACAATTACATCGGTCTCGCGTGTGAATTGGGTCGCTTGTAATTCCACGCGTGGACGGTTCACTCGTTAAAAGGTGAAAAAAAAGAAGTGAAAGAGAGAGAGAGAGAGAGAGAGTGAGGTGGAAAGGTTTCAGAATACGTCGAAGTTGGTTGAACAAAGCATCCTAGAATGAATGCTTTAAGTTCGGCCCTTTTTCTTGCTAACCTTTGACCTCCGATACCTTCGATAAAAGTAGAAAAACCTAGTTGAGTTGAAACACCTGGTTAAATTTGTTATACATCACGCAACATGACATATAACAATCTCTAGTCCCCTTTTATTTTTTGCTTCGTTTTTATTTTTCTTTCTATTCTGAAAATCGAAACCAAAATTGTATCATGTACGTTATGTATATTCATTCACGACTATAATTTGATGCTTGTTAAATTTTGGAGGTGGGGCTTGGGGGTGGGGTGGTGAGTTGAAATGTTCGGTTCATATTACAGTTGGAAAAATAAATGAATAATGGGTCGTATGTTTTTGTTCAAACGACAATTTTAAATTGTTAGTAAACTTTTACAATTTTTATTCGCGTGTTAGTGGAGGAGAGATCGATTTCTTATTCATAAAAAAATAAAAATAAAAAAACAATGGTTTTGATTGAACGACGGTAAACAAATATGGTTGATTATTTACGTTAATATATTTTGAATATTTAATGTTGGTTAGTATTCGTTTTATTTTGATGATATACTAAATCCTCTCTCCTAAAACACGATTAATTAATTTGTTTACTATGGTATCAAAATCATCATAAATAAAATAAAAAATATATAATAAAAATTAATGAAATATAATGGAAATGTTACGTGTAATATGCCATTTTGGTGTCATATCATAAAAAAGATTGACTATATATATATATTAGGGTGGGTCAAAAAAATGACTTTTTTTTTTTTTTCAAGTGCCACGCAAAAATGGGTTCCTAGACACCTTAAAAGAATTCTCACCAAATATGAGCTTAATATATATATATATATATATATAATATTATTATATCATATATTTCTGAATTTCGAATATTTTAATAAAAATTTGAATATAAATTTATTGACGTAACGTATTAGTTTTAACATATAAATGTGTTTTAACAATTTAATATGAATATGAAAATAAAATTGTCTTCTATTAATTCTTATAAATAAAAAATATTTTATAAATATAGCTAAATACATGAAAAATGATGATGATGATGATGATGATGATGATGATGATGATAGATCAGATTATTTCAATTTTTTTGTTTTCAAAATTAATTTAACATATATAAAATTCATTATCTTTAGAACGTTATTATTAAAAATATGCGGCGAGATTAAATTTCACAAAATGTTTTATAAAATACGCACGAAATACTTCGTACGATACGATACATTTAATGACGTTCAACACACACACACACACACACACACACACACACACACAGAGAGAGAGAGAGAGAGAGGACCCATAAGATTCTCAAATATCAAAGGCTTATTCTTTTTTCTCCCCTTTGCCAAAATTTTACTTGATAAATCTTTTTTATATCTTCCTTTTACCCATAAATATTTTCTTGAAGTAAATTTGATGGTGCGCGTGTTCATATAAGAGTTTGACATATATGAACCACCGGGACAACATGATCGAGGTGAAATTTTCTCAAATCATGGATCCAAGGTGGGGTGAAAAGAAAATGTATATAAGTATATACATCCATATACTTATATATATATATGTATATTAAGAGATAAATTTAGGTGCTAGGAAGATCTACATATCTGTATGCATGCATACATGCATACACATATAGATCGGTATCATAATCCATCAATTTCTCTATCCCGACATAGTTCATCTATTACTTCTCGCGTTGCCTTGAAGCATCGCCGTTTCGTAACACGAGCCTTACAACTTGGCTTATCTTGTAGAAGATACTTACTAGGTGGTAATAGAGAAAGAGAGAGAGAGAGAAGAGGTAACTTTGGTAAAGATATACTTTCCATCTCTATCTTGCATTAGAGAAAAAGCAAACAAGTAAGCAAACAAGCAAGCAAGAAGGCAAACGAGAAAATGAGGGAATGAACAAGAAAGATAGAGACAGATAGATAATATCTCAAATATTCTTTAGAACATTTCGGTTAAAGTACCACACACAGTACTCACTTTATCTTTAAAAGCTAGAAAGAGAGAGAAAGAGAGAGAGAGAGAGAGATAAAGATAGAAATAGAAAGAGAACAAGAATTGGCGATAAAAGGTGCTCGTTATCGGCCTCACCATGATCGTTTCATGAGAGAGAGAGATAGAGAAGGAGTTCGTTTTTCGTCGTATTCGACTTTGCCACGCTCGATCGCTCTTTATTCGGCAGCAATGAGTGGTTTGGTTAATGGGTTGAGAAGAAAAAGATGGGGGAGTAAGAGTAGGAGGAGGTGGTTGTGGTTGTAGAGAAACCGAGTGAAGCCGTTTCTCCGTCACAATCTCACGACACCGGCCACTTTACAGATTGCCTCGAAGTAAGCCGTTAAGCCCCGTGCCGTATAGAGAAAATGTTTTTAAGAACCTAAAAGAGAGAGAGAGAGAGAGAGAGAGAGAGAGAGAGAGAGAGTGCTTGGGGCCAACTTTTAAAAGGATTTAAAATCTGACCGGGTTCGACCACGTGGCAAGAACGAGACACAATTTTCTTATATGATGTTGAAGAAAATGAGTAAGACAAAGACACCTTAGAAAAAGAAATCTTTTGAACGGTTATCATCATCGCTAATGAGCAAACATTTCGTGTTTTTTGGATGCCATTGTTAATCGTGCTATGTGTTTTTTTATTTTGTTAGGTAGGAGGATGATGTTGCTCGAGATTCTTTAAATGTCAAACATTTTTCTTCTGTTAAATGTATTCACTGATTAAGATGATAATATTCGGTGGTATAATGGATGGATACATCTAATTTTCAATCCTTTTTCTTCATATGTGTCATCGTTCCTATCGTTTGCTTTTAAAAGATGTTTTTAGGTAGAGAAAAGGGGCGTTAGAATTGAGAAAACATATCTGATAGATCTTCGATGTTTACTACTTACTTTATCTTTCTAAACGATCCTATATAACCCTTGACTAATTTCCTACCATTTGTCGAAGCTATCTTCAGAAACGCAAAGCGATTTGTAAATGAGAAAAGGTTAAAAGCTAGCCGACTACTTGCTACCTGAAACTCGAGGATTCCTCCTTGATCTAATGAACTTATGATTAGTCATCGTTTTAAGTCTACTTTGTGTTGTCGTATATTGAAAAATCAAATATATATTTTGATGAATTAAATTTATTTTTTAGTTATAGAGTTTGTATTTATTTCTTTGATTTTGTTGCTCGTAAATAGCAAGGTTTTTAAATGTAATCCCTATAGAAAGTGAAATCTCGCTTTTAAGCCTAACGCAATTTATGGTAAATGCAGCTTTGCAGTAAACGCGTTCGGATTTAAATGCAAATTGGCGTATACTTTTCACGCCACAAAATGTTTATTATTATGTTATCTTTTTTGTTGTTGTTGTTTCGTTTTAAATAAAAATTAAAAAAGGGGACATTAATAATAGACGACGACTGCAAGAATCCTCGTAGCTGTTTAGGAATACATATTTCGCATGTGTAAAACAAAACGATTTGCTTTTAAAGTTGGAAGAAAATATATTCTCCTCGAGTAATAATTAAGTGAGACCAAATGTTTCTTCAAATACTCGCTAATTGGAAGTTTCCAATAACAATAATAAATATTTAATAGTACAGTTGCTAGTAAGTAAAATGAAATGAAATGAAATGAAATGAAAAAAGAAAATAAAATCACTCGAGAGAATTATTTCAAACAGCCGTTGAAAACGTAGCAAGAGTATCTTTTATTGCTCCATGGAAAACAACGGATTCTGATATTCGTAGAGAGGCTACTAAAATGCACGCTCGGTTTCCAGACAGAATAATAGGTACTCACCTTTCATAGTTTCGAGACGGTAATGGACCCAATACCATTGGGATCTTGGAAGGTACCTTTTTGCTTTACAATACCTTAGGCTTCCCTCCACGTTCGTGGGTCTACTTATTCTTTCCGAAATATATTTGCTTTCAAAGAAGTTGAATCATTTTCTTCTAATATTTCTCTTTTTAATTATTTTTCTAAATGTACTCTATATAGATAAATTGTTATTTTTTTCTTAACTACTCTCCTCCATCTTTTAGGTATGTTCAAATTTTACACGAATTTTTGTTATAAGAATTTCGTGCATTTGTATTTTTTCTTTTTAAGAATTTACTAATTGTGTTTTATTTTTAATTTTTTTTGTGTTAGTTAAAAATTTGATTGAATCATATGTTAATGATTGGTCAAATGAAATATATGGAGTATTTTGTATTTTATGTTATTTTAAGTTTTAAGTATAATTTTTTATTAATAATTTGTAGAAATTTTTGTTTGAAATAAATTTGAGTATTTTATATTCTATATAACTTTCCGAACATTGCGCATGTGCAAATGTGTAAAAATGTTAAAATTTAGCCGTTATAATCTTAATTTCTAATTATTAGAAATATTATTATTGTTTCACATATACGCGACGTTCGGAAAGTCATATAAACAACATTGTATAAGAGAATTTTCACTGAGGACAACGTGCCACTTTGAAGGTGAGTTACGAGGAGGACAGTATTCCTGACGTATATTTTGTGCTTTTAAACATCATCACACATTTCTTTCGATTAATTAACAATTATTTTAATAATCTAATTCATTCTACTTACTATATATTAGAATAGTTATTTTACACGATTTATACACAGGGTGTTAAAAAAAGAAAAACATTCAATATTTATAATATTACTACTAAATTTTCGATGTTTACGCAAGATTTTCCACGTGTCTCACTTTTCATTTTTACACAAACATTTGGTATTTTTTTTTACAGAGAGCCGCGAACTTTTTCAAAAAATTAAATATCACTATTTTAATACCTACTTTTATAGATATTAAGAAAAAAAAAATCAATCGTAATTTCCCATTCTCGTTCTATTTTTATTTGATGGGTAAGGAGAAGAACGTTAAGACGAAATTAAATATCGATTTCGTTCGCGTAAGGTTCCGTTGATGAAAACGTTAGATATATCAGTAAAAATCTTATCAAGTTTATACATATATATCTTTTGATTGAGTAAAGAAATATCGAGATGATACGCGAGGTCAAACGAAGTCGAATTTTTCGAGGCTTGAAATAGGTGGCTTCGGGGTACGAGTTAAACGGTAATGGGATATTTAGGATAACATCTTTCGATAAAATTATCAAACTAGCTTACGCCTAATACGTTTTTCCATTCCGAAAATATTCCACGTTAAATCCTTCTACAACAAGGTACTTTGAAAAAAAAATAAAATAAAATAAGATTTCAATTTAATATGATATAAAAATAGTTAAAAATCTCTCATAATGTAATATTTTTATAACGCGTATTATTAAATTTGAATGAGCATGATTTATATAAGAGGGTGTAAAAATACTTATAATTATACTTTAATATGTTTTTTTATAGCATGACTTAAGTTTGGGAATTGGATGAATTATAGAACACGAATGTTTGATTTCATTTAACGCGATTTCAATTTTATAAGACTAGAGTTTTTCAAAGTGTGTGTGTGTGTGCGATCTCATATATAGGGTAGATACCATAGATTCCATAAGAAGTCTTGAAAATATTTGCTCGGTTAAAGAAAGTAGTCAAAGTGGTTTAAAGTTTGAGAAGCTCCGTTGTTATATAGGGAATTTATTTTATAAGAGATTCAATTATGTTGTCATCATGCTGTAGAAAAATCACTTGTAATTAATCAATTGCTATTAAATAAAATAAATAATAATTATTATAATATTTGTACTTATATATACATTAGGGTGGGTCAAAAAAATCAATTATTTTTTTTTTACAAGTGCCACGGAAAAATGGGTTGCTAGACACCTTAAAAGAATTCTCACCAAATATGTTCTCTCTGAGCTCTTAATTTTAATAGGAAGATCCTCCGCATTGCAGTTTTTTATTTTTTTCTCAGTCCAATAGAATAAAATTCATACCTCATCATTAATTGATTGTACAGAAAAATGTTCTGGAAGAATTTTGTAGGAAATTTATTATATATACTTAATAAAGGATTTAATTTCTAAAACATTAATAATTAAATGTAATTGTTTTTATTCGGGATTAGAATTTAATAATTTTCACTAACCATTTGATTTTTTGTGTCTTGTTATTTTTATTAATCATTCAATTAATGGTACAATTATTTTATACTTTGTTTAATTGCGTGTAGGATCCTCGTTAAAGTGAATTACAGATAATCGAGAAGCGTGGACTTGTTCATCGTTTTATGGGAACACACGATTTTAGTGTTCGAAGTTTAAATGAATTTCTAAGGGAAACAGTAAGGTGGGGGGAGGAGTAGTTGTAGCAAAAGAGGGAAACTTTGTACGTGAAAATACAATTCATTAATTTTATAATATTATTTATCATCCAATTTATTCCAATTTAAATAGATTATTATAATTTTTATTTCGCTATACATATAGGGAAGAAAATTACTATCAATTTGTTAGAAATTTCTATAGGGGATATCGATAAGAACAAAAATATTTGATCGTTCTTATTTATCGAATGATACAAATATATTTCGATTATTTCTTTTTCCTAATTCTGATTAAAAAAAAAAAAATACTTTCTTCTCGTGACAATTATTATAAATAATTAGCAGATATACAAATTATTTCAATTGTACAAAATATTTATTAGATTTCTTTACAATTGTTTTTATATTAATTTCAAATTAAACACGTAAAATAAATTTTAACCATTTCCAAATTAATTAATAGAAATAAAAAAAAATAAAATAAGCCATGAACAATCCACCTTGTTTTATGTCCTTTGTTCATTTTTTTCGTATAAATAAAAATTTTCACGTTGAAGAGAAAATGGGTGGAAAAATAAAGGAAACAACCGTCAAACATATGAATAGTTGATTTCAATTATTCCGTCTAACCATTTGTGTATTTCCTTTTTATTTTTTTATTGTTTTTTTTTTTTTATAGCATTGGCGTTACGAGAAAGACGTTGTAAGAGTTGGGGAGGGTCGTTTGAGATTTTAAGTATGGTAGAATAAAAAAAAAATAAAGGAGAGAAAGAGAGAAAGAGAAATAGTAAAGAAGAAGGGAGTGGTAGAGAAGCAGAAGGAGGTGGAGATAGAAGAGGGTTAGAGGGTTAGAAGAGGAGTGTTAGAGAAGGATATTGCACATTGTGTCCGCGTGTGTGTCCATTTTACCGTGGCAACCGCCAATTGTGGTGGTACTTTGCGAGCCATTGGAAAACCGCAGAAGCTAGACTGCGGAGAACCACGCAATCTGTCGTTCCAGAGGAGGAGGAGGAGGAGGAGGGAAAAGGGGGAGGAGGTGGGAAGAAGAGTGCATACACGATGACGCAAATGATGCTAAATCATTTGGTTTTGTATTTCTTTCTTTATTTATCTCCTTCTTCTTATATTATTTCTTTTGCATTGGTCAGAAATTTCTATATTATCTTACCATTTATTATATATAATATTACATATTATATATTAATATAATTAATATATATAATAATATATTATATTTTAATATTTTTAATATTTTTAATATTTTTATTTTATTTTATTAATTATATTAATTTTTTTATTAATTATAATATATATATTATATTTTTATATCTATTTATATATCTAAAGTGTACAATTATAAACGATATATATATATATATGTATATACAATTATATTAATTAATTATTTTTTTCTATTTATCCCAAATTTTTCGAAATTATTTACAACTAAGATTGATTCTATCTTTATTAAACTAAATTTTAACTAAAAAAAAAAAAATAAAAACGAATAAATACCATTTGCTAATTAGCCAGTTAGTTTTTAAAATCATCTATTACTTTCATTGATTTTATCTATTTTATCTAGATAATGCTTAAAGAAATAAAAAAAGAAAGAGACAGGGGAGTGGGCGGGAGGGTAAAAGAGATAGAGAGATATAGAATTGAAATCGATTCTTATGTGGTAATAAAGAAGTATCGATAGAGGATTCGCTCTAGTAAGAAGAAACATTAAAATCGTAAAATGGTCATTCAATCAGGAAACTTTCTATAAAACTTTTATAACCATAGTTTCACGTATTCTTTATGACATTTCAAAACGATTTCATAGCTCGCTCCTTTCGAATATCATAGCGTTCCGATATTGTATATGATTTACATTGTATAACGAAAGAGGTGATTTCTTAGTATAGGTGATAACGTTTCTCGTAACGTTTTGCTTGAGATTTATTCTCGAAAAGAGCCAGCTTTCCTCTACTATTTTTTTCGAATATGAATACCAAAAGATAATAGATAAGATGATGAATATCTTTTGAACGCTTAATTAAATCGCCAAAACATAAGACACCATTTTTATAGAGCAGTTAATTTCCTACAAAAATTTGTATTCTGCACTTTTTAATAGTTATTTATTGTCGAGTTATAAAATACATAAACAAAAATGAAATTTGTCTAAAAATCATCAAATTTAAATCTTCAATATCGTTCAAATGGTGAGGTTTATGGAAAAAATATAAGATACCTTTTTTGTAGAACATTAAATTTCCTACAAAATTCGTTTAGAACATTTTTCTGTACAATCAATTAATGAAGGGGTATGAATTTTATTCTATTGGACTGAGAAAAAAATAAAAAACTGCGATGCGGAGGATTTTCCTATTAAAATTAAGTGCTCATATTTGGTGAGAATTTTTTTAAGGTGTCGAGCAACCCATTTTTTCGTGGCACTTGTAAAAAAAAGATAATTGATTTTTTTGACCCACCCTAATATATATGTATGGGGCATTCCATGTTAAATCGGTCACTTTTGACCCCGACCCCTTTCGATTTGGCTGAAGATTTTTTATCCTACCTATGGAAAGCATCCATCCTAGCTACCCTATGAAAAACAATTTTCAGAATTATTTCAAATTCTTTTACCAAACCCAAAAAAAATTTTTCATTTTTGAAAAAATGGCTCTTTTCTTTAAAATGGCTACAACTTCTTTAAAATTCAACCTATTGGAACGTTTTTTTTAAATATTTGTTTTTAAATGTACTTTTCAGAAAAAAATACAAAAAAATTTCAAAATTATAATATCCATGAAAGGGTATAGCCGGATAAGTATGAGAAATCTGCCCCCATGGCTTTTTTGGCTCGCACTTAAGGGATCGATTTGGTGTCGAATAAAAATAATTCACCCCAAATTTTAGCTCTTTTACTGAAACGGTTCTCGAGATTTTCAAAAAAACGTGTTTTTACGATTTTAATTTTTTTTTTTTTTATAGTAAAATTCAAAACTAATCAATGATGATTTTTTCTAGTTCTTAAGAGTCTAAGACATGAAAAAAAAATATTATCATAATATTTTACCGAAAAGCCGATTTTTGGCAGACGAGAGAAAATTAAATTTTTTTTTTTTTTAGCTTTTTTGAAATATGTCACTCACTAAAATTTGTCAGAAAATGTCTTTTATACTCCTCTAAACTCAGGAATTTTCTTGAATTTTTTGAAGTGTTGGAACAATATGAAAAAAATTAAAAACTCATTTTTTTTCTAAAATCTCAAGATTTAACTAACTAATATTTTTTTTTTTCAGTTAAAAAAAATGTGGAAAAATATTTTTTTACTCAAAATACACTTTGCCAAAAATAAACATAAAGATTATTATAAACCAATTAAAATATAGTCCGTCTAACGTGATTAGAAGGGTTATTGATTATTGAAAATACACTTAAAGATGGTACTTATATATTTTTTATACGGTTAGATATTAGTCTAAATCTTATGCAAAAAAAAATAAAAATTATAATAAAAGATGTAACTATATTAGTCTTCATCACTGTCTTAATTCACTACGACACTAATTTTTTCATCGATGAACAGGCTACTCAGGATCTCAGCAGGTCTTACAATTTTCGCCAAATATCGAGCGTAAGATAAATAATATATGATAGCAGCAATGTGAGAGCAACATCCAACAGTCCCACATAACACGATCAGTTTTGAAATCTTTCAGCGAAAGTTTCGTTAAATATTTCCAAAAAATCTTTCAGAAACCTTGGATGCATCATTCTAAAATATTTTGAAAAAGATTCATAAAAGATTTTACAAAAATATTTTAAAAACATTTCGAAAATATTTTACTGATAGTGTAATCTTTTGCAAGTCTCTTACAGGACATTTGCGGACATTTTCACCTTGTAAAAAGATTTTTTAGAAACCTTTTTGAAAGGTTTAAAGCTTTTCAAGAAATGTTTTAGAAAGTTTATAGAAAGTTTTTATGTTATGTGGGGTGCGTCTACCATTCTCACAATCACAACAATATCGAGTTATTCCGGAAATATCGTTCTTATCTGGCTGATATTCAATAAAATAACGATATGTCTTCGAATTATTATGTCGAGATCTGACTTCGAACTTTATAATATTAGGTGTAATTTTTAAATAATGGAATGTGATTATTCCGTTTTCATCCATCATCTCAGCTAAATACGATATAGCTTGAGACATTTGATATGATCCAGTGAAAAGAATTTTGAGTTCTTGCTTTGATAATTCTGGAACGTCAGTTAATTGCTCTGAAGTTATTATTGCAAATGGAGCTTTTCTTCTGGCCCAACGATTAGTTTCTATCTCCAAGGCTAAGGTATTCTCTTGATCTTTTTTTTTGAATTCATGGCAGCAATTATTTTTTCTGTAAGATCAAGATCAGAATCAAGTTTTGTTCCAAATTCAAAAAAAAAAATATATATATATATATAAGTTAGTTAAATCTTGAGATTTTAGAAAAAAAATGAGTTTTTAATTTTTTTCATATTGTTCCAACACTTCAAAAAATTCAAGAAAATTCCTGAGTTTAGAGGAGTATAAAAGACATTTTCTGACAAATTTTAGTGAGTGACATATTTCAAAAAAGCTAAAAAAAAAAAAAAAATTTAATTTTCTCTCGTCTGCCAAAAATCGGCTTTTCGGTAAAATATTATGATAATATTTTTTTTTCATGTCTTAGACTCTTAAGAACTAGAAAAAATCATCATTGATTAGTTTTGAATTTTACTATAAAAAAAAAAAAATTAAAATCGTAAAAACACGTTTTTTTGAAAATCTCGAGAACCGTTTCAGTAAAAGAGCTAAAATTTGGGGTGAATTATTTTTATTCGACACCAAATCGATCCCTTAAGTGCGAGCCAAAAAAGCCATGGGGGCAGATTTCTCATACTTATCCGGCTATACCCTTTTCGTATTTTTTGAGAAAAACCGTTATTTTCTCGAAGTTCGCCATTTTTTTTTTTTATTTTCTAGAAAAAAACTTTGTCTAAATCTGCGATTATCTCTGCCAGTCCCAGAGTAAGCTGAGTTAGTTTCCTATTTTTTTTATTTAATTGAAAAAAAATTTTTAATTAATTTCTTTTTTAAATTAAATTAATGCAATTAAACAATTTTACAATTTTATATACTTAATTTATAGTCTCAAAATACAAAGTTAAAAAAAAAATTCAACCTTTCGTTTTTTGCTGTATGAATATGATGGAGTTATTACGTCATTTTTAAGTCAGAACATATGACTTAATATTGAGGTCATAAATAAAGTCACTATTCCGTCATGTGTACGAAAAAATTTGAAGATGACTTTATGACATACGTATGACATCATTTTAAGGTCTTGTGTTCACTGGGAGTGGATACTCAACTTGTTATTTTTTTCTTTGTGATATTCATTATAAATACGATACAACCAAAGTAAAATTATTAAAAACATAAAAAATATAGATAAAAATATTTTCTATTTTGCATCAGTTACATATATTTTAATTACAAATGTAATAACGTAATATTTACATCACGTGATCGAGCGTTCAGACTTTTTAAACAATTTTAAATTGCTTTCGAGAAGTATTGTTATATATATATGTATATATATATGTATTTAAAGGGTGTACGTAAGAGAAAGAGAAAGAGAGACTATTAAAAGACTAAACACCGAGACGCGCGACGGTAGGGTGAAAGTAATTAGGAAAGTGAGATCGTCGCAAGTGATTATCACGATTGGAATCTCTCGCGGAGTAATCCTCGAAGCTTAACTCGGGCTAAAAGATTTACATAATCCGTTGAAAGACAGAACGAAATTCAACGTCGTGTTATTCTAAGGAGGATATACCCAAACAACGATTTATCTCTAAGCTTTCCTCTACAAACTCCTAATATATTATTTATACACATATTTAATATATACATATATTATCATTATTAATAAAATAAAAATATTACATATATATCTTTTTTTGTATTTTATTATAAATATTTTTATGTATTTCATTTCTTTTATTTTTATTTTTAACTTTTGGTTTAATTTCATATTATGAGAAGATACGATTTTACGTAACGTAAGTTCTTTTTTTTTTATTTCTTATTCTTCTTCTTTTACTTCATTATCATTTAGAATATGAAATAGAGGAGAACGATATGAACTACTTTTTCTCGTGAGGTAACTCGTTACAAGCAGCATCTCATTCGTATCCACGGTCATTGTAAGGCAAAAGTGCGATAGACGAAGTTGTTTCAAGAAGTACTCTAGAAACAACTCGACTCTCGCGTTAAAGGGATTGGTGGAGCCAGAGGAAAAGGGAATAATCATTTCGTAAAAGTACCTTAGTCCCACTCTCTCTCTCTTTCTCTCTCTCTCTCTCTATATATATATCCTACGAAATTCCATTAGGCGTTCGGTCTTTATAATATTTAAGAACACGTCCTATTTCTAAATATTTACAACTATTTTTCAATATCATAAATTTATTTTAAAAGTAAAAAAAAAAGCAACTATTTTTTTATACCTACACATTTATTTATCAAATAGATTAATAATATACCAATTTCTCGAAATAAATTCTATTTTAGTTAGGTATTTGTCATATTACATAATATTCTAATATTATATATATATATAAATTTATTTCTGTAATAACGTATGCACACACGTCAATTCGAAATGGGGAAATGTTTTTCTCCAAGCCACTTCGGTTTTCTACGCAGTTTGAATACACAGTCATTACTATCTATATATCTATATGTGTGTATATGTATATATGTATGTGAGTCTGTAATAATACGAATTCGTTCAATCACACAATCATACGCAAACACAAATATGTACACATATATCCATACAAAAACGTATAAACTTATATATATATACATACATTCAAATACATGTATAGTCATATACATGTATTTGAATGTAGACGAGATGCAGTAGAGCGCATTTTGGCATAGAAAACCGGATACGAGCTTATTGTGACAGCGTATCTATAGATGAGAGTACGCTTGGATGCTAAACGGGAATACTCAAGCTTGTTGTGACCGAACACGAACACGCCGGCCCACTGCATCGGTCGCACCAATGTGCTTCAACGCGAAAGAGGAAATTCAAGCATATTGTGACTACATGCTCGAGACTCGTACGGTATCGTACTGTTGTCCTCCTCCACCTCCTCCTATTCCACTCCCTCATCCTCACCCAGCTCCTCCACTTCTTCATCCTCCTTCTATTCCTCATCGTTGTCATTGTCGTTGTTGTTGTTGTTATTGTTGTTGTTGCTCCTGTTGCTGCTGCTTTTGCTGTTGTTGCTGATGCTACTGGTGATGGTGGTGGTGGTGGTGGTAGTAGTCCTGTTGCTATTACAATTACTGTTACCGATGCCGCTAGTATTCCTCTGTTGCCGCAGCAACGTGCTTCAAGATATTCGAGCATTTTGCAAACGACGACCAAGTGGTCCATATTCGCATTATCTGGATTAACTAACGCTTATCTCCTACTCACGAGAATACACATTCATACATCTGAACTTCAACTAATGTAATATCGGCATTATCTATATCTCTCTCCCTTTCTGTTCTATCTTTTATCCTTCATCTTTCTTTTCTTTTCTTTCTGGATGAGCTACTTTTTTCTTATTTTTCTTTTTTAGGGTATGATTAAAGTTTTTATTTTGTTTTCTTTTTTTTTAATAATAAAACACGAATAGATAATATAAAAGAGAGAAAAAGAGGGAAAGGTGGTGATGAAAGTTGTATTATGTGTGAATCTATGCGTGTGTGATCTTGTGTGTGTGTGTGTGGTTAAATTGTAATGACCGTGCAAAAGCGTGATCGTGCGTTTACTAGAACGGTTTCTATTGGGCGCCAGACGACAGCCGGTGAGCGAGAGAGTTCACCACTTAACCGCTATCGAAACACGCATTATCAATCTTCTCGTCTACTACGAGGAGTTTGTTCGAGTAATTGCAAGGATACATAAAGAGGGAGAGAGTAAGAATAAGAAACGATACGCGAAGTAGTTTTGAAAAGTACTCGTGCTACATGATTGCTTGAGAAAACGTCAAGGGGACAATGATAGTAGAAAATGAAGAAGTTGAAGGTGTTCCTTTATCACTACAAGTTACGATCTTTTTCTAAATTATCGATATTCAAGAATTGACGAAAGAAAAAATAAAAAGAAATACAAGATAAAAACTCTTGTCGATGAATCGCCATCAACTACGTACCATTTTTTTTCTTTCTCTTTCTCTTTTTTCTTTTTTAGTTGTTCTACTTTTCGAGGTAAAAATGTGATCGGGGAAAAGTCATACAGGAAGGTGCACTTTAATCGGAACACTTCGATGCTCACCGTTATTTATGGTTTTATGGGAAATATTGGTAGAATAAAGTTAGTGTGTTTGTAATGGGGGTAGAGGGTGGTTAGAGGTAGGTTTGGGTGTTGCGATAAAATATTTTCTTTTTTTTTCTATATTTGTTTCAAAAATATTCCAACCAAATATTTTTTCTCTTTTTTTTCTTTTTGCCAATATTTCGTTTCTTAGTAATTAAAAGAGAAAACAAAATACATTTCAATTTAATTATCGTTAAAAAGATATTTAACAATTTGAAATGACCTAAATTTTACATTTCTTATTTCATTAAAAAAAATATATATATATCACGGACTTTGTGAATTACGAACAAATTAAATTATACCTAAAAACGTTTATCATAATTTACAGACACCCCTTATACTTAAAAACACTAACCCTTTTTCTTTATCTTCTTCTATCCCAGTTCTTAAATCTCAGAAATCGTAACACTCGTAATTCTGTCCATCAAAATAGAAATGACCAGTCGAATCATTGGCAGGCCGAAAAAGTAGCCATCTGGAAAAAGAACGAAATTGGTTCTATTAGTAAGTAACCCTTCACCCATCTCTGACCCTTCAAACTTAGCCACCACCTACCGTGCCTGCGCGTTTTCCTTTCTGTGTTCGTTTAATCGAGCAATCTTGTCGTGAATGCCGGGAAGATTCCCCTATTATCCTTGTTTTCGAATGCTTCTTTCTTTCCTTTTCCCTAAGCATACCCCCTACCTCCCATCCTTCATTCGCCCTACTTCGTCTCTTCTCCTCTCTTCTTGTTTCTTTCCTTTTCTTTTCTTTTCTTTTCGATTCTGTTTATATTCTTTGCCTTTTTTTTTATTTTTCTTTTTTCCTTTTTTTCTTTTTCCTCGCATTCGGTCAATATCGTTTTAATCTGGGACTAGTAGACATTTTAGCCGTGAGGCGAACCGCAAACTGCCGAGGCATCAAATTTTCAAGGGAATCTCGAAGGACAGTTGGATCGACTTTTCGTCGAGTTAATTGGCCTACTTTTTTACTACCACGTTCTTTCTTTTACTCTCTCTCTCTCTCTCTCTCTCTCTCTCTCTCTTTCTATCTATCTATATAGCTTGAACGATCTCTCGTTAGGAAGGGGAGGAAGAAGGTAAAAATTTTGAGAGATAAGTTCTCCTCTCTCTCGTTGGAATGTTTAATTAAACGGGGCTCGTTTCCTAATAAATTTTCTCCACCCCGAATCTTCTCGTCTTGGAGAATCATTTCTTTCTTTTTTTTCTTTTTTTTTTTGACTCTCGTGGAATACGAGAATGTTAGAAATGTATTTTATATATATATATATATATATATATATATATATGTGTGTGTGTGTGTGTGAGTGTGTATGCAAATTGTAGAAATTTTATGGTAGATATTCGTATGAATTTAAACCTATCGATTCGGAAATTTAATTAATCTGATTTTTTTTTCATTTGATCATATTAAAACCTTTTAAAAAGCATTTTCTAATTGATTCTTATATAGTTTTTATTTTATTTCTCGTTTTTATTCCTAACTGTCACGTATAATAGGATTTGTCGTTAACTTTATAAATTAACGTTTTGCCATAATGAAGACGAAGAGAAAATTACTCAGGAAGTAGTATTCATTTTTAACGACTTTACGATCCATTCGAGCGGCATAAGCGTGGGCGATCGATGTGTATGTAAGAAATATTTTATGGTATATTGTGTGCTAATATCATGTTGTCCTTTTCCCACGTGTGCCTGCAAATGTGTGTTTGTGTCAGAGAGAAAGAAAGAAAGAGAGAAACTAAAATGTGTGTGTGTACGTGTGCTTGTGTGAGAGGAAAGAAACAAAAAATGAAAAAATGAGAGAAAAAATAAGAGAGTACGAATGAAAGAAAGAGAGAGAGACAGAGAGAGAGAGAGAGAGAGAGAGAAGGTAAAAAGAGATTTTGCTTTCGTATATTAAAACTGGACTTAACCGAACGGGTCAAATATTCCTTTCATAGAAGTCGTCGAAATCTCTGCTTCCTTTGTTCGATTGAAATCTATGTATTTCGCTGGATACACCAAACTGTTTTCAATCTCTGCAAGCTTTCATTAATTCTTTGTCTTTTTATTCTCTTTCCCTTTCTCTCTCTTTTTTATATACGCTATTTTTTGCTGATCATTCTATAACAAACAAAAAATGTTACAAACTGGAAAAGAGAGAGAGAAAGAGAGAAGAAGGGGTAGAAGGGTGTGAAAGAATGAGTATGGGAGCCCTTTAAAACGAAACACGAGAAATATGTTCGAGAACAAAAAGAATTCTGTATATCGAAACTTTTTATTTTTATTTTTTGTTGTCGTTGTTGAAAAAATTGTGTTCGAATTATTTCCATTCGCCATTTCGACAAGTATTAAATATATTGTTCTATGCCTAACTTTCGTGGTATATTTTTATAATTATAATAACTTAAAAGAAGTTTGTATGAATATTGATTGGGTAATGGTTTATTTTTAAAGTTTGTACGATCAGTCAATGATATTTTTTATTATTATTCGGTCTTCCAAATAAAATAATGCAGTAAAAAAAATATGTATATTTATATATATATTTATATAAAAATATTAATTTATATATATATTTAATTTATATATATATATATATATATATAAATAATTAAAATATAAATATATTAATATATAAACATAATAATTAAATAATATAATATAATATATACACACATATATTATTTATTTTATGCTTATTAATTATATTATATATTAATATTATATTGTATAATAATATTATATTATATATATAATAATATAATATATTAATATATTATTAATATTATGTCTACGTTAATTTTTGAAATCCGATTATTAATGAAATAATTAGCTAAACCCTAAAATAACTGTACTGACCTATTTAAATATACAAGAAAGCAAAATAATATATATTTCAACTAATTAATATACATATATAAATTTATAAGAAGTTAAGGTAGGAAATTAAAATTATATATTATATATTTATTGTATTTTAATTACCGCCTTTTAATGCTAGTAAACGTAGACGAGTAATGCGCAATCGCAAGTTTCTGTTCGTTATCGACGACATTTCGATGCTTATACTAAAATATAATATAGAAGAAACATTTCGTTGATTTATTTTCTACAATTCGATATAAATGGGGTCACATTTTAAACACATTTATTTGTTACAATTTCTATTACATTTTTTAACATTCACGTGGTTTTTTTCTCTTTCCTTTTTTTTTGTCTGTTGAGATGTTAATAAATAAATGTATTTCCGAGGATTGTTACGAACATTGTTATGGTCGATGTTCAGAAAATGATGGAATATTGTAAAAATAAATAATCCGCTATTGAACGAGTCGCGAAAACGAAAACGACCAAAGCAACATACAAAACGACGAAGAGAATGAAAGAGAAAGAGAGATAGATAGAGATAGAAATTTTGCCACGGATAAATACATTTGTTTTTTTATATTCATTTAGGAATCAAAACTCTCATGGATATTCGTTGAAAATGAAAAATGTAAAAAAGAAAATAGAAAAAAGAGGGAGAAAAAAAAAGGAAAAAGCCGCTCTGTTTATCACCTCTATTTGGAGTTTAAACGAAACGATGCAAGGAAAAAAAAGAAAAAAATTGGGGTTCCTTTGAAATACGCGTTTGCCCTTTTTTTTTTTTATTTTTTTTCCTTCCTTTTTTCTTCTTTTATGGAGAAACGCATATGAAAACATGCTCGCGTTCGCGTGTATGTATGTGTATGTGTGTGTGTAAATAAAAAAGTAAAAGCAATGGTACGTAAAAACGAGGGGGTAGAAAGAAAATTTAAAGCATCCTTGAGAAATTGCGAAAGGTATTATTTTTCTTTTTTTCTTTTTTCTTTTTTCTTTTTCTAGAAAGTGAACGTTAGTAATAAAGAAAACACCAATGGTGGAAGCAAAAGCAACTTGGTGTGTCCGTCTTCTGACAAATATCCTCTCCTCTTCGTCATCTCGTCTTTTCTCTCTCTTTCTTTCTACGTTCTACTTATTCTTTTGGATCGAAGAAGGAGTATAAGTCCCATAACAGAGGAGAACCTTTTCTTCGGGCTAGGAGAAATTTTTTTTGCTCCTGGAAAAAGAAAAAATAACGCGGGCAAATGGTTTGCCCTGGAAAAGTAACCATGGATTCTTTTACCCAAGAAATAGATGGATAGAAATAACGCAAAAAGAAGAAAAAGAAAGAAAGAGAGAGAGAGAGAGAGAGATAGTCTTATCATTATTGTTGCCATTACTGGGTGTTGCTAGTGTTCCTGTTAGTGGTTAGTGTTAGTATTAGTGTCCGTGGTGGTGCTAGTGATGGTGCTAGTGATAGTAGTATTGGTGGTGTCTCGTTGGAAAGCTACGAGAAAGTGGCGTCAAGTTAGCGAGAAAAAATTGGCCTAGTTTTCGTCGATTTGTCAAACTCAGTTAAATCTATCCATCTTTATAAACGGATCCCAGTTTTAGACCATACTTCGTATACCCCTTTTCCTTATCTTTTATCTTCTCTCATAAATACAAAGATGATCCACTTTACTAGCTATAAAAGAAAGAAAGAAAAGAATGAATGAATGAATGAATGAATGAATGAATGAATGAATGAATGAATGAATCGTACAGAAATATTGTCAAGTTATTTGACAGAGATATGTATGTAGATTTTATATAACAGTTTAATCCAATGTAAACATATATTCTTTTTTTCTCTATCGTACTTTAATTCATTCTCATTTTTATTTAATCTCTTTTTTTTATTTCCACCCTTTCTTCTTTTTTTCTTTCTTTTTTCTTTTTTTTTAATCATTATTACATATCAAATTTATGGATACCCTTCGTCATTACACTCGCATTAACGAATTTAACGAATTCTAGGCTGACACAGCTGTCGAATGAGAATTAATTATTAGATCGGATATCGATTAATCATTAACCCTGATTCGCCCCAGGTGAGTAAGGTGGACGTACGATAATGACCTCCTGGAGTTACGTACACACCAGGTACGAAGGAAATGTCTTGTATCTATAATTCTAGCAATTAGGCCAAGGAGAGTTCGATACGCTTTACCTTAAGCTATATATGTACTTAACTTGTGTATTTATATGCATACATATTCCGTTTCAAGGAAACACTATTAAACTATATGTATATATAATACACACACATTGATGATTTTATTATTCAGATTCTAATACCAACTATATGGTATCAATTATTATCAAAGAGAACTTATATTTTAATGATAATTCGAGATTTTTCGAATTTTTACATTTATATTTTTATTTTTCATTTAATTACTACGATTTCCGTGTAAATATCGAAACGATGAGAGATGATCGTCTTTATTTAAAATTCGTTTTTATGAATTTTCCTATCATTGAAATTTTTCAAATATTTTCAAATTGAAATAATTTCTAAATCATTTTTATCTAAAGTAATGAATCACTTTTATTTTTATTTCTCTCTATATCTCTCGTTTTCTATTTTTGAGATGACTTCGTCGTTATCATTGAATGTAAAATGATACCAACTTAAAAGTAGAAACGAATATATCGATTAGTTAGAACTTTCTAGCAATGATGGGATTATAAACGCGAGCTATGAAACTTTCGTCGTTTCATTTAAACGAATGAATTTAGCACAAACGGTGTTACACGTTTTCCAGACTTACCTTTCTATAAAATTACTTCGTGTTTCCATGCTCATACCTTTCTAATTCTTTCTATCTCTTTCTCTCTTCCTCATCCTCCCCATTCTCTTTGCAAACAACTAATACTAGATCATTGAGTTTCACACGCGAAAATATTAGAATCTATTTTCCTAATAATAGATGTATCAAAAATTCGTTTAAATAATAATTTGAAGAAAAAATAAATGCATTATCCTAGTTGAAAATTTTCTCAATTAATTTTGTTTCAATCGACATACCATTAACCCAATTAAAAATAATCAAATGTCTGATAAAATAATTAATCGATTTTTATAGTCGGTAAAAGATTTTTTTTAAGCCAGTCACATTTTTCACTCTTTAATTCGACGTTGATTCGATAGTTTCTAAGTTGAACCAAAATTTATTGGACTATTATACAATTCATAGTTTAAATGTAATCTTAAAAAATATAATTTACATGATTTTTTTGTTCCTTATCAAAAATTATTTGTACGATTTTATAAAAAAAAAAAAAAAAAATAAAAAATGGTTAAAAATATTTCAAAAAACTATTTCATATTCGTTGGTTACAATATTTTATTTCTATAAAAAAAAAAAAGTCTCAATATTCTTACGTATCAATCGATAAAACGAAGAATAATTTACGCAACGTCGATAATAATTTCTGTGTTATTTTTTCAACCTCTTCTTCTTCTTCTTCTTCTTCTTCTTCTTCTTCTTCTTCTTCTTCTTCTTCTTCTTCTTCTTCTTCTTCTTCTTCTTCTTCTTACCATTCGTGTTTTCTTCTTCTTTTCTTTTTCTACTTTTCATCCATTCAGTCTCCGATCTTTTCCTAGCAAATCCATGTCCGGCTTTTTGATCTTCTTACCTTTGATTTCAACGTTTGTATGCCAGCGTAATTTTAGATTGCCTTATCAGATAAGTTATCTTAATTCCTGGAAGAGTGAGAGAGAGGGAGAGAGAGAGAGAGAGAGAGAGAGAGAGAGAGAGAGAAAGAGTCTTCGAAAGTAAGCAGAGGTGGGGTGGTGAAAGGGTGAGAGATGCAAATGCGATTTCATTCGTTGATTGGCGTCGCTATGGCGACGCAAGAAGAAACGCTAAAAGAGGTGATATACTTTTCCAGTATATTTTTTTTATTTTTCCGGTAGAAAAGAGAGAGAGAGAAAGAGAGAAAGAGAGGGAACGAGTATGATGACGTAAGCAAAACGATTTAAAACTACTCGTGATTTTCGTTATTTTATTTTTTTTCTTCGAATAAAAGAACAACCATGCATTTTTTTTTACATATATATAAACTTATACAAACAGTATATATATATATATATATGTAGGAAAGTTTTAAGTGTAGCAGGTAGACAAAAACTAGTATTCAGTCCTTTCTGTATATCTTATTTTATTGAAAAGGAAAACTCTATTCAGACTAAAAGAAAAGATCAGGTAGGCCATAAAACCATAAGCAAACCTTAAGGATTATCAGGATATATTGGTGGAATAAAAAACCATGTGTGCAGTGTCGGGACCCTTTGAAGAATTTCAGATACCTGTGTAAACATATGCGATACCATAAAAAGGGTAACATTCCAATGTTCTAGATTAAGTTTCTGTATGCATAGTTCCCACTACCGAAAACCTGTAGTAAACCTGACCAGGCTGTACCTGTCGGTGGACTATGGGGTGGATCCTTATGCTATTGGTCAGTAAGATTTGTAAGCTTCTTCCCTCTCAAAAGGGGTGTAGGTAATTTCTGATATAAAAGACGTGGAAAGAAATAAGAGAGGAGTCTCGGTCGTAGAATAAAGCAGTCTCAGTCGTAGAAGAAAAGCAGTCTCAGTCGTAGAAGTAAAGGAGTAGAGCAGTAGTCACAGTAGCAGTCATAGCCGTAGTTAGTCATCAGTCGTAACAGTCGTAGTTGTATTATAAGTCGTTATCAATTTTAAGAATGCAGTCGCTCATCTAAGTTGTAACCGTAAGATTGTGAAACTAATATTGTACTTTTTCTAATACCTGTTTTAAATAAATCTTATTAGTAGGATTAAACTGGGTGTATGTTCACCTCGCACCTCTCACCCTAAAAAATTTTCCCTACATATATATATATATTAGGGTGGGTCAAAAAAATGACTTATTTTTTTTTCATGTTCCATGCAAAAATGGGTTCCTAAACACCTTAAAACAATTCTCACCAAATATGAGCTCTTAATTTTAATAGGAAGATCCTCCGCATCGCAGTTTTTTATTTTTTTTTCAGTCCAGTAGATTAAAATTCATACCTCATTATTTATTGATTGTACAGAAAAATGTTCTAAACGAATTTTGTAGGAAATTTAATGCTCTACAAAAAAGGTATCTTATATTTTTTACTTTATATTTTTATCCTATATATATTCATTAATAAATCATGCGTTATTTAGAAAAACAAAATTTATATGTATATATATTATAGTGAAAGACCAAAATTGGAGAATGTCAAGATTGACATGGTAAATGTCAACACATACCCAAATACGTCGATGAAAGATATTTTTATACATTAATATTTCGATGTATATATATATATACACCAAGCAACCATGTGACCCTTGACATTTTCCAATTTTGATCTCTCACTGTAACATATATGTATATACACAGGGTGTATCGTAAAATATGGAACTCGTTTCGGGTTGTGAACAGAAGACATTTTGGTTTAATCAGTTTCGTTAGAACGTATAGTTCTATTATTAAAAATACTTCGTTATTTTCTATTTTTCGTTGAGTTTAAAGTTATTACAAGCGTGCAATTATAGATTTTTATTTGTGACCTTATTTGAAAACAATTACATATTCTAAACCCATTGCACAAGCATTTGTTGAACTTTGAACATGTATACGAGAAAGCTATCAACAAATTCGACACGTATCTTGGAATTTTCGAATATACTTAGAATCAAATTTCAATCTCATATTTTAATTATTTGCTTTTTGTCAATTCATATAAATAGAGTATAACCTCGTTGTATCCTAAAACTACTACTGGTTTAATTAAATTCTTTTTATATATATGTCTTATTATATATCAATAGTTTCAACATATTTTTAGGATTATTAAACTTGTTGCATCTATGTAAAATATAATAAAAAATAAAATGATTATTTTTGTTTAGTAATATTTGATTGATCATTCCTTGCATCTAATATTACTTTTAAACCGATTTGCCATATCTTATGAGACCAATTTTCTTCTGTGATATATATATATCAAATTTTATTTCTCTTATAAGCTTTAAAAAGAATCCGGACTTATACAATAGTGCAATATAGGCAGGTATTGTGACGAAATCGAAGAATATTTTTCTTATACTTGAGATCAAATTTCAATTTCATATTTTTAAATAATCGTCTTTTACAAATTTATATATTATATAATTCGAGTATGTAATTCTTTTAATACTTTAACTGGTTAGTTTAGTTTTCTCAAGTAATAGCTTGTTATTTTATGAATTAATGTATTTCACAAATTAATGCCAACATACATACATATATATATGTTCCATATTCATTCAATGTTCGTATCACATTTTCCTGAAAGTAAGATGGGAATGTATCGAAAATCGGATGAAATAATAACGACCTCTGCTCTGCAATACATATACATATATAATATTATATATACTCTGATATTTATTGGAAAATTATTTTCAAATATTTATGGTTAATATTTCGACTAAAATATCATGATACAATTATAATTATTCTATAATTAATATTATATAAAAATGTAATATTATATTTCAAATGAATCATTAAATGTTTTTTATTAAATATTAACATTGTCTTTGGATTAATATGTAACTTTTGATGAAATATTGATCATTTGTTTAAAGTATATGTCATTTATTTCAACGAAATAAAATACATGTATGTAAGGAAACATTTATTTTACTACTTAGACATTAAAAATATTAACAAAGACCAGTATTAAAAATGAATATATTCATAGAAGAATTTTCTTTTTATTACAATAAATTTCAATACGTAAAATTGTTTAAATAAAACTACGTACAATTATATAATCATCCAAATGAACAATGCAACCGTAAACTACTATTCTATGATATTACGCAAGTAGAAAAAAATTTACCAAAAAAAATTCAAAACGACTATTGTTGAATATTTTCTCATCGAAAAAAACGTGAAAAAATAAATGGAAACCGATGGAATATAATAGTAGCTAACTTATTGTGACTACGGTAAACAAAAAATAAATGGTTTATTAAAAGGGCAGCAAAGATAAACGTAGGGAATCTCGAAAAAGAATAGTAGTTTTATTTCTTTTTATATAGTTCTTTTTATTTTCTTTGTGTTTTTTAAAACAACGTTGAGCCAATTTTTTTCGTTCGACGATTTTTCGTACGAAAATTGAACGTGAATTTCGTCGTTGTAAGCTAGTATTTGCAAGAGGATGAGAGGAGAAGAGGGAAGGGTAGGAGGAGGAATAGGAAGGGGGGGGGGAGTTTAGGGTGGAAAACGAATGTTGATAAATTCAATAGACAGAAGTTATTCGTGGTAGAGTCAATATTTTCTCATCTTTCCTGCTGGGATGCCTACAACTTTTTCTCTTTCATTTTCTAACTTGATATCTCTCTCACTCTCTTTCTCTCTCTCTCTCCAATTTTTATCTCGTTCAGAAAATTTCTGTTAAAATTGTTACGGTCATGGTAGGGGATGGAGGAAAGGGTGAATAAAGGAAAGAAAGAGAGTGCGGGTCGGAGTGGGGTGAGTAGACTTTGTTTCGGTGGTTCGATCAATTTTTCAATAATATCAGATTTTGTTGGTAGCCACTTCTAAACGTGAAACTTTTACGGGTGAAGTTCGTCGACAACGACAAGGACTAATTTTCGATAATGGGATCTTCTTAAGAACGAACACGCGCATCGAAGGACAAATAGGTAAAGTGAGAAAAAAAGGATTTAGAAAAAAAAAAAATAAAAATGAAAGAAAGTAGGCGATGGAAAAAGGTTCAAGGATTTTTTGGTTTGTTTTTCTTTTCTTTTTTTTCTTCATTTTTCTCTTTTTTCAAAATCCTTCAAACTCTTTCACTCTCCGTTTCGTTCTTAAACAACTTTTCGTAAACTCGACCAGTACGGTTTGATTTTGTTCTTTCTACTTCTAATTTTTCTTATTTTTTTTCTCTTTTTCTTTATTTTTTACTTTTCTTTTGGGAAGATATATTCACGTTTGCATGCTACTTACTCGAAGCTATTTTACCGGACAACTGGAATTCGAATAAACCTTAGACTTCGATAGTCGACTACTCGTTATTTTTTTCTTTTCGTTTACTTTTTCTTTTACTTCTTTTTTTTCCCCCTCAAGAACCAAACACTTGTCAACGAAGAATCCCTTCTTCTTACTTTTTTTCATCCAAAGAAACGAACATTTACTGCGAAAACATTGAAAATTCCTTACCACTCTCACGCGCCTCACTCAACGCCTTTTTTTTTTTTATTTTTATCACTGAAACGTCCAATCAAAATATTTTGTCAATCCCTTTGAACGAAAAAAGAACAAAAAAATAGAACATTTCGACCACGAGATCATATATGACATATTTTTTTCCTTTTTTTAAAGATAATATTTTATTGCAGACGATGAAAAACATCTCAATTTTTTTTTTGTATTCTTTTTATGCAAAAGTTGACTTTTTATCCATGTCATTAGATTTTACTTTTTACAATATTTCTGTTTAAATAATATTTTTATAGAAGACAAATACAAGTTCCACGATTTCAAGTTCACTTAATAAAAATTTAACTTTTATCGATGTCACAACAAAGATTTTTATCTCTAAAATTTTGATTAAAAATATATTCCACGAAGAGATAATATTTGCAAAGAAAAGAATATCAGATTTCGAATAAGTCAATTACAACAATTTAAATTTAATCTATAACATTGATTCTCGTTGTTTTACATTTCTTCGAAACATAATTTATAATAAATTTATAATAATATAATAAATATAATATAATAAAAATAATAAAAAAAAAACAATAAAAGACAAAATTGTAAGATCCTAACACAATAATTACATTTCAATTAACGACACAGATTAACCCTCCCATAGATTTCTCATTAAATCCTTGCTAATTTTTTTTTCTTCATCAAATTACGAAAGTAAAATCACAATAGTTTATAAAACTAAATTGCAAAGAAAAAAAACCAAAACTTCCAGAGTTTTCTTAACAAAAAGATGTAACTTAAATCGATGACATTGATTTTCCATTTTCCAATAAATTCACAAAAAAAAAATAAAAGAAAGAATGAATAATACGAGCTATCCTTATAAAAGTTCAACAGTAATTAATAAAACAAAATTAAGCATCCCTTTTTAAATCTCCTCATTAATCTCGATTAATTTTTTTATTAGATTGTCGCGGTAAAATGATAAAAAATAAAATGGAAGAGAGAGAGAGTAAGGGTTGACAGCAATAGGGGGTAGATATAGGGAAGTTATCCTCACGTTCGTTTAAAATGAACGTTTTTTAAAATGATCGAACGAGGAGGAGGAGGAGGTGAAGGAAAGAACGTAGTCGTCCGCAGAAGCGTTATCGTCCACACCCGATCGAAGAGTTGGTGTGGAAGGGTTTCGCGAAACGAAAGGGACGGCAGATGCGTCGTAGCAATGTGATATACGATCAGTTTCGAAGGGTCGACCGCGTGTTGTCGTTGAAAACGGTGAGGAAAAGAGGAGGGATGGGTCGTGAAGGGTGGTGGTTGGATCGACGGTTGTTGGTTTGTGGTGCTTCCATTGGTGTATTGTGTTGTGTTGTCGTTGTACTATTGCAATCGTGTCGAACGTTGAGCACGCACTCGACTCTCATATTTCTATCTCTTGGCGAACTGAAAGATAGATATGAATGTGTGTATGTATGTATGTATGTATGTATGTATGTATGTGTGTGTATGTGTATACGTGTGCTTATGTATTGCAGATAAACGGCACGAAACGAAATTTTCATCTCTCTCTCTCTTTTTCAGAGTCTCCTATAACCTTTTCTGTCCCTCTCTCTTTCTCTTGATTGAAATATTATTGTCCGTTGAATTATCATGGGTTTTATCGTTATTATTGATATACGACATTTTGATTAATTTATATTTTTTTAAATAAATAATTAAATTTTTTTATATAAACTTATTTGAAATTTAATTATGATAATATAATAATATGTTAAAAAGTTATATGAATTTGAAAAAATATTAATGTTACGTCAAATAATCCTATTGTACTTAAATAAATTTGTTTTGAATTATTTTTCAAGATATAATTTTGACGTATTACACATTAGCAATACTTTATAATTATAAATTAATAACGCGTAATATAAAATATTTAATTGTATTAAAAGATTACTTTCCTCGATTGATCTTTTACATGTAAAAATACAAAAATAATATACTATATTTATATATAGGAGAAAGAAAAGAGATTACTATACCTAAACAAATAAATTCATAAATTCTCGAGTAATCCTTGTTTTTCTTTATTTGAAATTTTTTCGTTCCGCTGTATTTTTCGTTTATTTTTTTTTTATATATTTTTTTTTATTGCTTTAGTTTGACAAAGATTTAAAGTTAAGCTCATATCTTTTTCTTTTTTTTTCTTTTTGTACTTTTATTCCAAAAAATTGTCTCCTACTGGGTTGTCCTCGTGGAAAATGCCTTTATGGCACTGAAAGTTATCCTATATAACGTTACCGCCAAATTGCTCCTCGGCGAGAGCTCACAGCCACCTCGTCGCCAACGTATATCTATCTTTCTCCCTTTCTCTATTTCTATCTCTATTTCCTTCTCTCTCTCTTTCTCTCTCTCTCTCTCTCTCTCTATCTCTCTCTTTCTCTCTCTCTCCTGGCAAATATTTCGGTGAGACAGAGAGAACTTTGCTACCATAAACCGATGTTTAGTGTTACGAGTTCACGAGCGCATTGGGGATAGCAAAACCTGGAACCTGGGATAGACTGGGAGACGTACGATCTGAACAATTTTCATGACGTTCTTGTCATTCTCCTTTTCTACAATGTCCTTTCTTTTTTCTATTATGAATACAATTCACCAATGTGTCAAGGGGAATGATGATTAAACGATCGTTCATTTTGAAACATTCAACGAGAACATTTATTTTACAAAATATTATAATATACTGATGTGTTGACAAATAAATAATAGTTTTTATGCATATTATATATTACAATATACATCAATTTTGTATTTATGAAACAATCTTAATAATATTTTCTATTTTTTGTTTGTTAATGTGAGTTTATCGAAATTAAATTAATGAACAATCAATCATCGAATTTTCTCACTTTGAAATATCAAAAAGGATTTGCATTTCCTGCATACGTTTAGTTCTACCTTTGATCTGATATGTCACACTTGATATCATTTAGTTCATTTAATTACTATTTTCATTTTGAATCTATATATACCAAATCTCAAACCGAATAATATATCCTGTAAATGTTACATACAATCACACGAAATCCAATTATCTTTTAATTTGGTTTTATTTATATAAAAGTTATGATTAAATATAGTGATTTTAACAATCGTCTTAGATATCACATTTTAATCACAAATTTACCAACACCACATCATAAATAATTATTAATATAATATGCTCAAACATATACGAAGAATCACAGGTATATGCATTAAACTATCCTCAACTAAAAAGAAAAAAAAAAACATAACTTCCTATTTTATAATCATAATAATTTATAATAAATAATTACAATTGTATCAATTTCCAACAAACCCAACTACCAACGAATACAATATTGATTCTCTTTACACGAGTAATTATCTTCGTATTAATTCATACATTCATTACAAGCAATTCGATTGAATTAATCTACGATAATAATTCTAACATAACATATATTCGAACATTAATAACATCATCGATAATCGAATATCATCCATAAAATAGAAGAATAATCCGGGAGAAGTACTATGAAACTTTTGTTATCTTGCTTATGTACCTTTAGTTGAAAACTTTGCTCTTGATCTTCTAATCTTGTGTTGTTTGTAAGAAAGAAACTTATCTCACTTTGATATGTCGAAAGAGCACTTCACTGTTGAGTGTTGCGAAGCTTCCCATTCGTGCATTTTAAGGAGTTGTGAGGAAAAAGGGGGGTGGGAAGGGGTTAACCTCTCTCTTTCTCTCCTCTCCCTTATCACCTTTACTACTCACCCCTTTCAACCAAACATTCCCCCTATTTCTCTCTCTCACTCCTTAATTCAGAAACGCAGTAGAGTACCGTGGCTGCTTAGAATTCGCCAATGTTGACGGAACACTCAGCAGCTCGTGTCACGTATCTTGATGCAACTTCTTCGAACGGGTGTAACAGCATTTCGAATGTCGTGATATAGAGCAAACCGGTAGCTCTTTACGTCAACTTCCTTCGGCGCGACTTTGGTGTTTCTCTACTTAACGTGAGGAACTATGTTTAAAGCAATCCATGTATGTATGTATGAATAGGTTTGTGTATACATAGATATATGAATGTTGTTTTATATATATATATATATAGATAGATAGATAGATGGTAGTATGTATGCATGTGAAATATACGTAGTTGGTTAACTCTCATGTTGTAAATGTATAACATGGGATAATGGTGGCCTACGCATTCCTGCGTCAGACGTCAGACAGTTTAGATAGCAAGCTAATCTGGAACTCAGAGATCGTAAGGAATTGTGGTGATACTATTACTACTACTACTATTACTATTACTATTTGTGGTAGTGATGGTGGTAGTGGTTATTCGAAATCTCTCTACTTCGAAGATTGTAAAGTTTTCTGTACCTCTTTCAGTCAAATCCTTTTCCGTATTCATGCTGTAGCTCTATGTAGACTCGTTGCAAATATATTTTGTAGATTTCATTTTGCCTTGCTTAGAATGATTTTAAAAGGAAAAAGATTTTTTAATTTTCATTATTTTCTTCGAATCATTTTTAATAGAATTTTTACAATATTTATTTTATATATTAGTAGCGAAGTGTAATACAATTTAAATTATATGTTATTTGTCGTAGTATAATATATGAATATATTTCTTGCTATTTTCAATTTAAAATAATTAAATATATATTTGATATTTATAGATATATTTATTAGAAATATATTTCCTAAGTTATGGTATAACAGTAATAACAGTTTAATTTCATTTAAAATTATTTTTATATATATTAAAAATAAATTTAAAATTAAATTTATAATTAAATTAATATATGAAATTAAATTAAAATTAATTATTTAAAATTAAATTTATATATAAATTTAATTTGAACAATAAATTCTTTACAATTGATTTTTATTACATGAAATTGAATAAATCAAAATTTCTTATTCGTATAAATTCGATAATTTACGAGAAATGATATATACGAAAGCTTTTGATATAGAATAGAGAATTGAAGTAAGAGACAATGGGGAGGATCCCTTTTCGAGGTGAGACAATTAAATCAAAAGATTAGATTGGCAGTTACTAATTTTAGAATAAGAGATCAGTATTGAAACGCGAGCAAAGCTTTATCAACGAGAAGAAATATCGTTCTCTTCCCTTTTCATTTGACTACGATGAATACCTATCCCTTAAATTAAATGGTATCGATTTCTTAGTAAAATTTAAATCGGTTAATGCACCATATCGAATAAAAATTCTACGATTCCGACTAATTCCGATTAATTTTCATTGGCTTTCTGATTAAAACGAAAGTTGTTTGCATTCGTTTTGCTATGATTAACTTTACACAATCAAACCATAATAAATTAATAATTAGATTGATTAGCTAAAGGATATAATTTCTGTACTTTTTGTTACATGTTTTTCTTCTTCTTATATTTTTTTTTTTTACAACGTCAAAATACGAATGAAACTGAAATCGAATCGAATCCAAAATGGAATAAGAACCGAACAAGGATAGAAATTCTTTCAATATGAGCGAAATAAATCCAATAAAGTATATCATCATGATTTGTGCTTCGTGGAAGAAGATGCAGTAGGATGAAACACAGTTCAAATCGTTGATTGGTCGATTGACGGGGACTTGAATAAGTGAATATAGGACCAACGATGAAATAAAATGAAATAAAATAAATTCAAGAGTGGAAAGGAAGAGAAGAATGGAATTGGAGGGGAACACGAGAGAAAGGAAATTAAAAGTAAAAAAGAAAACGAAAAGGGAGAGAGAGAAAAACAAGAAAAAAAAAAGAAAAGAAAGAAAATCGTATTTAATCGAAAGGAGAAGTTCTTTGTTCCCTTGGAAGCTCGGATAAATCACGGGACGATTAAAGGAAACTGGTTAAGTTCGCGAACGACTCGACTAACCGGGACAATACTTTTTCTAGCTAACGTTAAAGACCAACGTTTTAAAAGGAATACGAATGGAACGTTGAACGAGCAAGCGAGAAAGCCTAAGCTATTAGCATTCGTTTATTTTCGATGAGCACGAGAGTTAGGGGATGAGAATATTTCCGATCTTTTGCTTTGGATCGTTTCAAAGGATCTACTTTGTATTAACTGTGTAGAAGACTTCTTTTTCTTCTCTCTCTCTCTCTCTCTCTCTCTCTCTCTCTCTCTCTCTGCTCTTCCTCTATTTATTTTTTTTTGTATCTTTTTATTTTGTTTTTTTTTTCTTGTTTTTTCTTCTTTCTTTTTTTCAGTTCAGGTGGTAATTGGTGAAAATTGTATAACGAGCTTACAGTAGTGGTACTGTCTATTCTTAGCCTCGGGCCTGAGACTTTTTCCTATTGGCTTATTTTTCCTTTTCTCTTTATTATTTTTTTTTGTTTTGTTTCTTTTTTCTTTTCTTTTTACAGTAGGTCGAGTTGTAATTGCATCTATTTCTATAGAATTTCTTCTTCTTATGTATAAAAATTTCTGAGAGAGAGAGAGAGAGAGAGAATTCTGGTTTTATCTATTTTGTTCTTTTCATTTTTATTCTTTTAAATTTTTATTTGAATTGTATTATTTGTTAGTTAAATACGATCTAATTGTTTCTTATTTTATCATTTAAAAAAATCTTTTAGAGGAAAAAGAAATTATTCAAAGTTTAACATTTATAGTATACCACTCCTACGTAAATGTATAATTCATTTAATTAAATATTTATCCAAAAAATTGAAAAATAATCTTATAAATGAAAGAAATATTTTTCATTATCTCTCTTTGTTTTTTTTCAGATAAAAACGTTCAATATATTTGAAAATATACGTCTATACTGCATTTGATTTGTTAAATCCCGTTCCCTTTTTTTTTTTAATCATATAGCATCGTTAAAATAAATTTAAATTTAAAAAAAGTAATAATATAATTTTTAGAAGGAATAATTAAAATTTAATAATGACGAATTTTTAATATAAAATCGTGAATAATCTGTCGTAGAAATTTTACAAGGATAGTTGGAAATAATTTGAGAGACGTTAGAACTACGATTGAATTTCCGTCCTTTCGTCGTCAACACTGTTCCCTCTTACTCCTGTCCCTATTCCCTCTGCTACTACTGCTGCAGTTGATGATGATAGTAGTAGTGATGATGATGGTGGTAGTGATAGTGATGGTATTCGAAGTAAATGGAATCAGAACATCGCGGTACGGCTTATCGATTTGCGAGAGACGTATAATTCGTTGGAATAGTTAATTATTGATTCTCTAATAGTTGTTCGAGCTTTTCTAGATACTACAAGAAACCCCATTCGATCGATCTTAAATTCATCCACCTATCCCTCCGTCCTCTACCCACCCCTTTTCCTTCTTCATCCTTCCATCCTTTTTCATCTTCTATTATTCTCTCTATTTTCTATTTGAACTTCCTATTCAAGATAAGGAATACGAATAATCGTAGAGACGTGTAACATTAGTCGATCTAAAACAGAGTGGACTTACAAATTGCATATTCCAATCTGTGTCTCATAAATCAATTATCGATTATCTACGATAGTGTTTTTGCAATTGAAAGTATGTAAGGAGGGAGAAAAAAAGGAAAGAAAGAGAAAGAGAAATGAAGATATTTCGTTTTCTTTAGCTTTTATTAGTCGATGAATGGTTGGAAATTAAAGGTAAATGAAATTTTTTTAAAAACAAATTATTTTCATCGTTTTATTAAAGGTAATTATTATTTTTGGATTTTAATTAATTTTCAAGAAAATAAAAAAAGCACGAACGTTGATTTTCTTAATTATTAATTATGTTCATTCGTAAAAAATTATTTTTCTTTAATTATACATTTATTAAATATACATAAATATTAATTTAATAATTTTTTCTAAAAAAAAAAATTGTATCGATTTGTAAAATATCTACTAGGAATATTGCATATGTCATCCGTATATCTCACATCTAAGTTTCTACTTTATTTCAATCGATCTTATTTCGTAAAGGAAAATGAATGTTCTCAAGAGGATCATAGGGTAGACTCCGATGAAACTCGTAACGATCGATGAATTAAATATTCGATATATCTGAGCGAATTCCTTTGACCTATAAGCAACTAAGTATAATGTACGTATAAATATATATATATATATATATATATATAAGTTATAGTATAAATGTATTAATAGGGAAATAATTTGATTGAAATTTGTCTCAATGAATTTTGATATAATAATTTACATCGTATGCATACCAGCACACACACACACACACACACATACACATATATATTCATACACATATGATTGAGTTTAATTTGTGATATTATTTTTGGTATAGAGTAAAACGTATTTGTTTTTCCCTTTTACTTCTTTCTCTTCTACTACTACTACTACTACTACTACTACTACTACTACTACTACTACTACTACTTCTTCTTTTTCTTGTTCGAAAAGAAGAAGTTGGAAAAAGAAATTGCAGAGCAAGAAAACTTTCTTTTCTTTTCACGTAGTCGAGATCCCAACACAATAATTCCATTGGAATCGAGAGGCAAGAAACTTTGAGTGAAATCAGCTTGGAAATTCGACGAAGACCCGAGGAAACGTGTTAGACGTTTCATTGATTAAAACACGAACCTAATTTCGAAATCTCGTATTCATGATCGCAGGATGAAAACATGTATGGTATTGGTGTTGGTGTTGGTTGGTGCGAGAGTTCCTTTTTACACACAGTATTACTATACTTACTATATTCTGCTGTTTGCTTCTACGCGTAATTCTCATAAAAGCACTTCGATTGCATCGTGAAAAAGAGAACACCCTATACAGAGAATGGCTGAACGTGAGAGTGAGAGAGAGAGAGAGAGAAAGAGAGAGAGAGATAGAGAATGAACTACACTTTGCTATTGGTTTCCAACGTAAGTACTCAGTGCTACATGCCAATGCAGCCATTCGACGATGTAAAATTCAGGTTCGGTTCATCGGTGTGTCAGAGGGAGGAAGCTTGCGAAGCTTGCGTTTACTACGTTCGATGTTGTTTGCGTTCTGATTCGAGCATCGTACGAGACTAAATTGACATCCGAACTACGTTACCGCGAAACCTAGCTCAATGCAATTGGCTTTTGTAAGAGATTATCATAGTACATGCTTACAACTACTGTATTTTCTTCCTTTCTTAACCGATAAACGAATTCTTTTCAATCAAGCGAGTAGAATGATAATAAATCTAATCAAATTGTTCTTTATCACTTCAATTTTTCGAAGAAAAATTTAATATATGTACATACATACACATAGATATTGTAAGTTTCTCTGTGTAATTTATTCGTTCGTTTACTCAATTTCTTTACAAAATTTATTATTTTTTGTTCTTTTTTATTTCTCTAACTATCTTCGATACAATCTTATGAAAAATTCTAACGCATACGCTTATGTACATGCACACATACACACACACATATATATAGATAGATGTTACGTATACGTTTTTGTAATTTGAACGTTCTATCTTTAAAACGGAAAGCTATCGGTTTTGTCGAGAGGACAACGTCGCAATGGTAAAGTTTAGTCCGATCATAGGAACACCTGCGTTCTCACGGATCATCCTTTGATTTATATCCAGAGCCGCATTTGTTTTGTTCAATTCTAGGTAGATCACTGTACGATCTTTTTCCCAACATGATTGCTTAACGAGGATTTCACCATTTCTTTCTTCTTTTTCTTTTTATTCTTAGCTTTACCTACCCCGATTACACATCCATTTTATTTACTGTAGGTAACGTATTATTTATAAGCGTATAAGAAACGTGGCTTTTATAGGAAAGGAAAATACATATGCATAGATCCAGTATTTCTTAAACTGATGGGCACGTGAAATTACCTTCTACTTTGCCAATTATTTTTTAAAGGATTTTCTAAAAAGTCAAATATTTTTTGTCTTTTTTAAAAATTATTTACAGTAACATTAATTTGTTTGATTTTCAAAACTTTGATAATTATCGTTCAATCGTTTAAACGAGCAAAATTCATTGGGTTGTATAACAAAAGTAATTGTAAAGACACTGATATAAGATATTCAGGTAATCGTTGAAAATATTATTATGTCAATGGTTTATAAAATAAAAAAAAATAAAGAAAAATTGGTTACGTGATAAAATGTTCCACTTATTTTTATTATTTTAACACGAAGGAAATAAAATAACGTGATACTAGTGATACTACTGTGATACTTTGAACGAAAGAATCAACGAACAGAATGAAGAAAGAGAAAAAGAAAATAAGTTGAAAGATTTTTTATTCTTGGAAGAAACGTGTACGATAGAAAGAGAGAGAGCTTACGATCGAGATATATATCAAGTCCGATCACGAAGCATCGTTCGCTCCCTGTCGGGTATCCTAAAAATCTGTTCCTGACGTGGTTTCTGATAGCCCAGCTAGAAATCGTTTTCCTCGCCCTCGTAAAAAAACGAAGAAAAGGTTGTACATCTAGAATAAGGATGACGGGATTAAGGTTAAATGGTACATTACAAGACTATCCTATTACTAATTGAATTATTTCCTTAATAACTGTCAATATTTATTACGAAATTTATTTGGTAATAATTATTATATTCTTTATTTGAAAAAAAAATTTATTTTTTTTTTATTATACATGCATAGTTATAATTGAGAAATTATTCGATTTGCAAAGTGAGAATATTTTTATTTTTACGATTAATGTAAATTAGATACATATTATAATTAATTATTAAATGAAACAGTAATTTCTATCTTTATTTTTAGGAAAAATATAAAATTTCTTTTATCAATCACTTTAATCGTAACTAAGAATAAATTGATAATACAAAAATTAATTTAAATACAATAAAAATAATATTTTATTGTTTTTATTTTATAGGAATAACTTGTATAAATGTAAGATTTATTTAAATTTAAAAAATACAAGTATTTATTATAATAGAATAAATGTTTAATATAATAATAAAGAGATAGAAAAGATAAGAAAAGCAAGTAATAATAGTTGACACACTTGAATTACACTTCTTTCACTCACAGATAGTAGCACCGAATCAAGAAGGCGAAGACCGCATTCTTCGCCGCGCTTATATACACATTCACCCCACCAATGGTCCCAATCACTTCCGTCAATCATTCTCGAAATCTCCAGACTATTCCCGACCGATTAAACAAAAGACCTTTTCCCGATTTCCGGTTCGGGAATATTCGAGAGACTTCGGGGTGCACGCTCGCTTTTCTTTCTTACTGGACACACTCATATTCATACTGCTGCGCGCACTCACACTTATACCCATATCGCTGCGCGCACTCACACTCATATCCATATCGCTGCGCGCACACACACTCATACCGATATCGCTGCATACTCTCACACATCTTTCACATTCATCAATTGTTTTCACGCATACCATACACTCGCACTCTTCGTCTTTCTCTCACTCTCACACTCGGCCGTTCTGACAAACATATCTGTCCTCAGATATACGATTAGCTTTAACCGTTTTCGTTACACATTTTTTCTGCCTCTTGAGTCCACGGTTTCATCGAATCGGCTACAGTCGATGCTATATATAGATCTTCATGTTCCCCCACTTTCCGCACCATATAACGATCGTTCCTTAACACCGTAATTACCTCATATAGTCCTAAATATTTCGGGTGTAATTTCAATCCCGGTCCAAATTGCGTTCGTCGTATCGCAACCAAATCTCGTTCTTTATATCGCATAGCGGCAGTTCTCTTTTTATTGATCAATCTATGGTTTACCATCTGTGCTTTTAGGACATCTTCTTTCGTACGTCTCCAACACCTCTCATGTTCTTCTTTCGTGGATTCAATCTTGACTGTTTTTTCAATTTCTTCTGGAAATACTATTGCAATTACTAAAGGTTCTTCAAGTTTACCTTCAGCTACATCCATCATTGACATCTCCTCCTTGATTTCTTCCCTTGTTATCTTTACCAAATCGACAATTTTCGTTTCTGGTTTGATTTCCATTTTCTCTTGAATTTTTTTAACAGGTTCCGATATCACTCCTTCTCTAATCACCATCCCTTCATGTACATCTTCTTTAGGTTCCTCTTTGACTACCTGTTCTATGATTTCATCCTTGACTGGGGACACAATTTCTTCTTTTTTACCGAACCCTTTACACTTTTCAACTTCAGCACTAGGTAATACACTTTCAGCACTCTCTTCCGAACATTGTGTTATCTGTTTCGCGTGTTTATGGTCTTTTACCAACGGTTTCGCTTCTTCCACACTTGCAATATGAGACAGATCCATTTCGCTACGGTCGTTAAACGCATTGATTTTAAAGATTTCGTGTACCTCGTTGTCTGTCTTCGCAACCGCGTTCGCGTCACTAATGGAAACTTTACCGGCGTCTATCGTTACATTCATCTTCCGCAAAAAATCATTGCCTATTAGTAAATTATGATCTAAAAGAGCATCGGAAACTATGTGAACTTTGATTGGATACATTTTCTTATCGATAATGATACTTGTTTCTATCACGCCATATGTTTTAATTAGGTCAGAGCCCACACCCCGAAAACGCAAAATCTCTTTATTTAATTTCGGTGTGCCTACCTTAAAATATTGTTCTGTCGTTATTAAACTTATGTCACTACCTGTGTCTATCAGCGCTGTAATTATATCGTTTCCCATTTGCACCTCTTTTACACACTTCCGTTTGGTTTCCATACTCACACCACACACTTTCTCCGACGCGTCCCGTTGCTTCTCGTTCTTTTGACAAGCTGTTGAAATATGTCCGAATTCGCCGCACTTAAAACACTTTGATCCTTTTTCCTTAAATGGACAACTCCGTCTCTGATGGTTCAACCCTCCGCAACTAAAGCAGCGTTCGCCGCTAGTCTTCTCCGACGGTGGTCTGCGTGACTGCTTCTCCTTCTCGTTGGTAACATGTGTCCCTTGCGTCTTTGTCGTCTTCGTCTTCGCCTTCATTTTTTCTTTCATAACTTCATATAATGCAATTTTCTTCTTTAGTTCTTTGATTGTTGTAGCTCCGTACAGAATTGTTTTATTTATTTCTTCGTCTTGAATGCCGTCGATAATATATTGTATCGTAGATGTTTTATCGACACCTGCTTGAGCGGCAATTTCACACATCTCATAAATGTACTCTTGATAGGTTTCATCTGCTTTTTTTTGTCGTCTTCTAAGTGTCTCATGTACCTTATATGTGTTTGTTACTTCCATGAATTCCTTTACTAATGCCCTCTTCAGTTGTTTCCACGACTTACAACACTTTTCATACCGCACGAAAGATTTCGCCGGTCCTCGTAATAATCGCTTACAATAGATAATCTTTTGTAAATTACCCCACTGGCATATTTCAGCCATCTCTTCAAATTCTCTTAACCAGCATTTAATGCTAGTTGTTCCGTCTCCACTGAATGTGTTGACCGACTCTTCAACGTCTTTAAAAGACAACATCTGCATTGCCCTTGCAGAAGTTTCTTTTTCGTCGATGATAGATTCTTCGTCTTCGGTATCATCATCCTCTGAATCCTCTTCATCATCATCGTCATCTTGTTTTTTATTGTTAGCTGCTCGTAAGCGTTCCGCTAACTCCTTCTTTCTACCCTTTGAGCTTAAGCCCATTCTCTTCAAGCTGGCTTTCAGCTCCAGGTACTTCATCTGATCGACGTCTGGCTCTGCTGCCACAACAGTCGTGTTAGATACATCTTCTTGTGATGTCCCCCTTGATTCCATGATGCACTAGACACTTTAACACTTCCAACTAATAATTACTTACACGCTCGTGAAATCGATTCTATCCCGGCTGAGCCCCCAAAAATGTAAGATTTATTTAAATTTAAAAAATACAAGTATTTATTATAATAGAATAAATGTTTAATATAATAATAAAGAGATAGAAAAGATAAGAAAAGCAAGTAATAATAGTTGACACACTTGAATTACACTTCTTTCACTCACAGATAGTAGCACCGAATCAAGAAGGCGAAGACCGCATTCTTCGCCGCGCTTATATACACATTCACCCCACCAATGGTCCCAATCACTTCCGTCAATCATTCTCGAAATCTCCAGACTATTCCCGACCGATTAAACAAAAGACCTTTTCCCGATTTCCGGTTCGGGAATATTCGAGAGACTTCGGGGTGCACGCTCGCTTTTCTTTCTTACTGGACACACTCATATTCATACTGCTGCGCGCACTCACACTTATACCCATATCGCTGCGCGCACTCACACTCATATCCATATCGCTGCGCGCACACACACTCATACCGATATCGCTGCATACTCTCACACATCTTTCACATTCATCAATTGTTTTCACGCATACCATACACTCGCACTCTTCGTCTTTCTCTCACTCTCACATAAATATAATCGTCAAAATAATAGCACACACTTAACTTTCCATAAAAGAACAAAATTTATATATTGTCGTATTAGAATTCTTACTAACGTCTGACTATAAAAAGGTCGTACTACTTTGAACAGAAATAAAACCATCGATCAGATTCTATCTTTCACTCAAATCTATTATTTCTATTTTCTAAAGAAATTCTTAACTAGTATTCATCCATATACTACCATATCCAATGGTATAATATAAATAAGAAAAAAATTCCAAAGAGTTTGTTGGAAAAATCCACAAAAAAGTCAAATCTATAAAACGAATCAATAAAAGAAATAGCAAAAAGAAAGAAGAAGAAGAAGAAGAAAAAAAAGAAGCAGAAGAAGAAGAAGAGGCATAGAGCACAGTACAGATGAGAAGTCGAGAAAGCCCCAGTGGAAATTCGATCAAACGTATCCATCGAGTTGTCAGAAATTTGATTTCTTTGGATTCCGCGTGGCGCATACAAAACGTCCTTGTCGTTTTCGAAACGAGAACGAGACGTTGGAAATCACTGCGAACTATCGACGTCGACGTGTCACGAACATTCTTACACAGATTTACGTACACGTATACAAAATGCATATAAAAACACATACGTTTGATCGTATGTGTGTGGGTGGGAAAAGTGGGGAAGGGGGGGGGACACGCGTGGTCTGGCTAGTAGTCCGCCACCGCATCGTCTGCATTCAACGTTCGTTTCATTCCAAGAGAAAAAGAAGAACGGGGTTTGGATAGAAAGGATAGAGGGTTGTAGAGGGATTTAAGGGTAAAAAGGTAAATTCAACGTAACTCACACTGACGAAACACATCCTTGATGGAAGACGTTCGCGTTTACAGGACGATTCAAATAGTACGAATAGGTGAGACACACCTACTTCGAAAGAGAGAGTAGGGTGTATATAAAAATTTAACATTTTACCTTCTTTCTCTCTTTTTTTACTTTTTTTCGTGATTTGTATTCGACAGTCATAACATTTCTCTCTACAAAGTCTCTTTTCCCATCTTTTCTTTATTTCTTTCTTTTATCGTAGTCGTTTCTGGATCAACCGCGAAACGTGTCGAGCATCTTTCCATCTCTTTCTCTTATCTTTCTCTTTATCTTTTTAAATTTCTCGAATAAATCCTTTTCTTTTCTACCTTATATTTTTTTAAAAGATACTTACCCTTTAGACACTACTTATACGACTGTAACAACAGAAAACATTATGTAATGTTTTAATATTATAATTGACATGGAAATTTATTATTCATTTCTTATAATCACAAATTTAATATTAATAAAAAAATACAAAATTAGTGGATCGATAATACAAAACGTATTTCAATTTTTGTTTGCTTCGAAGTATTAAAATGAAAAAAAAAGAGATAAAAGTAATGAATATTAATTAAAATTAATACGAGATTTATGAGATATATTATTGAAAAAAATTAATATAAAATAATATTAATAAATATTTAAATAAACAAAACAATTTATTAAAATCGTACATATTTTCCATGTACTTAAATTATATCGATATTGCGTTTTTTCATAAAAATAATTCTTTTTATTTTTAACTTTTGACGTAAAGTACATTTGCTTTCTTTTTGTAATTCAAATGGTGCATATTTTTTCTTTATTGCTATCGATATTACCTGGAGATATAAACTTCGACTCGATTGAACTCGTTTTTACCATTCGCTCAACTTATTTTTAATTTTAATCTTCTTGATATTCGTATACTCTTCAAATGTACACGCGAATAATAAATATGATGCTGAGAGCGCGCGCGCGTGTATGTGCATTCATCCGATCATACGCCGACTTGTACTACTTTGTAAGAATCCACCCATATTCTTCGCGATCCTTCTTCTCGTTTCTTCTATATTCCTGATCATATTTATTTCTTCATTTATTTTGTTTGTTTGTTATTATTTATTTATTTTATATACAATTTAAACGAGCAATTTTATTTCACTTTATCGTTCGAGTAATCCTTTTTATATTTTTTTGTTTGAAAAAAGGAAAAAAATCAGATAGAGCTGGCATATAACATGAAAAGGAAAGAAGAGGGATAAAAAGAGATAGAGAGAGGGATTCTCTGACATTCATTAAATTATGTAACGACGTAAGCGTCTTTACCCTTTCCCTTCGTTACTCTGTTCTGTTCCCTACCACCCCTTCCATTCGTTCCTTTTTAAATTAGACCGACCGACAGACAAGAGTGGATTCTTCTTTACGTCGCACTTATATTTTCGTCCAATGTAAACATCTCATAGAGAAGAGAGAAAGAGAGAGGATTCGCACGCTTCTTATATTTTTATACGACCCTTCTTCCCTTTTTAGTAAAAGATAATTTTCGAAGTGGCTCGTTAATAAAATGTACCTTCTCTCTTTAACCTTTTTTTTCTTCTTTTTCTTTTCTGTTTTTTCGTGCATCTTTTCGTTCTTTTGTTGTTCCTTTTTTTTTATCTCGACACACTTCAACATAAAGGTTCTCAAAACTTATTTGCCCTACCACCCTTTTGTTGGGAACACAAAAAATTTAATTAGTTCGCCCTTAAAAAGTGTGTGTAGTACCCTTTCTTTTAAACGAACGAAATAATTCGTTGACAAAGTTATGGTATTTCATTTACTTTTTTTTTCATTTTTTATTACGTCTGGATCGTAACAATGTTTCCCAGGAGCATCATCCACTTAAGAAACCTTTTTTCTCAAACAACACTCTTTCTAATTCATTTTATTCACCCTAAAATCTTCTCCGAGTAATAGAGCCTATCGTAAAAATGATTATTATTATTATTATTATTATTATTATTATTATTATTTTTATGATACTATCATACCATTTTTCTTTCTCTTTTTTTTCTTGTTAATCTTTTTTCCCAAACGACGTATTCGAGGGGGTAGATGAAACATTTTTTAAATTCAGAAAAAGTGGAAAGAAGTTTTTAACATTTATTGCTTAAAAAAATAATAACAATTCCTTTTTTTCTCTCTTCACAAAATTTACAACCCATTCTTTTATGCGTGTACGAAAAAAAAATCTTATGGGATTCGTAGTTGTGGTTGTAAATAAATTTAATGTACGTTCAAGAACGTTAACTATGGGATGGTGAATTTTTTAGAAGAATGTTTAAAAATGCATTATAATGCAATAGAAAAAAATAAAATAATATAGTGTGGGTAGCATCAATCTATCTATCTATTTATGTATATATGTATATGCACCTATATATCTATCTATCTATACGAAATAAAGATGGAAGAGACCTTAGAATTCGAAACTGATTGATTCAACTTCTAGAAACGCGTGCAGGCGTCAAGAAGAGAATAGCTTCGGTAGTGTCTCAGAGTAATTTTGAATCTGTATGCAACCGAAGAGAGAGAGAAATCCACGGAGGCAATAACGCTCGCGTATTATTATGCAGATTACAAGCCTAGACCTCCACCCTCGCCCCCTTTCCACCCCCTCGTATTAGTTCGTTATCGTACCAACATCTTGAATAACCATCTCTGTCTTACTTCCAAGAAAGTTCTCTAACCATTCTCTTCCATTTTATCTTTCTCTACAATATTTCTTCCTTTACCTTTACCTGATAATAAATAAAAATGGAATAATTGTTAACAATAGTAAATCATTTCATATAGCATTTTTATTCGATTATTTTCTTTATTTTATATTTCATAAATTTTTACCAAATTTTATTGATAGTATTCTATGTTTTATTTTATTTTTGGGCTTTAAGGGATATAACGTAAAAATGTTTTGTTTTTGTAAAATTGATTGTAATTTATAAACTTTGAAATAGAATGACATTTTTTTATGTTCAAATCTTATTGTTAAAACGAATTAACACCCATTTTCTTTCGATTTATCATTTTTTGTTTGTTTTGTTTTTTGCATTTATCATTGTCTTTTTATATTCCATTTCTGTTTCCACATTTTAATTTTTATTTTTCTTTTTTGTTGGTAAAAAAAAAAATTGCCTCCCCCTCCTCTTCACTGAGTTTGACGGAGATCGGGAAACAATCAAAAATTTTGTTCGAAATAATTTTCAAGAGAGTTTTACGCGACAAAAAACCTCGCGGCGTATAAAAAAGGCGGGAAGGAGGCGGGGAGTTAACCGCGGTAAAAGAGTTTTTTTTCTCTTTTTTCTTTTTCTTTTTCTTTTAATAACCACCTATCGCAAACAACGCATACCAACAATTTCGTAACAGACGTTTTACTTTGATATCGTTTTTTTTTCTTTTTTAAAACAAATGAACTTTAATTGAACTCGATTTATCATTTATTTTAATCGACAAATTTTCCGATCAATCCCCGTCAATCATTTTGAAATGTTTTTTCCGTTTATTAACTTTTCAAAGAGTTCAAGCTAAACAAACCAAAATTAAGTTTTACCAACGATAGTTTATTAATTGAGAACAAAATGTGTCCAAGGTTTATATTGAAAAAAAAAAAGAAAAAAGGGAAGAGTAAAAAGAAAAGAAAAATGAACAAAAAAAAAATAGAAGAAACAAATAAACAAAAAATTTGGCTCAAGGCTAAAGGAGATTTCCTTGAACAAGGAACGAGGTGGTGGACAGGAGAGGGAAGAAAGGGGGAATTAATTAAGGCCGTCGGTCCGTGTTATCGACACGCTCTTTCACGTTTATTTTCACGGGGAATGGTTTCTCAGTGTCGTGGAAATTTTCCGAAAGAGGGAAGGGACAAAGGTCTACGACGACGCATTATCGATCCTAAATTATCGATAATCGAATATGTGCTGCTGGCCGACGTTAAAGCATCTCGAGCGAGAAACAAACCCCCTCATCCGGGTAGATCTTTTTATGACGAGAATTATTGGATTATCATTGATCCTCGATATATATCATTATCATCCCTTCATGATTGTCTATTGGAGAGAAGGGTAGGTTTTCATTATTTTTTTCTTTTTTTTCGTATTTTATTTTCAGTAGGGTTGTACACGTATACTTAATGATTCTTTGTTTACTACTACGATACATTTTAATATTGTATCTGATTTATAATTAATTTGCAAGATTTTGTGTGATCTTATTTCTTTATCTAATAAAATAAAAAAGAAATGTTATATATTTTGTAATTATTTTTTTTAAAGAATTTTTATTATTTTTAGTAATGGGATTGTTCTTAGTGTATTCGATGATTCTTCGTTAATATAATAAATATTTTTTTCTCCGTGTTTTACTACGATAAAAAATTTGTTACCGATTTATAATTTAATAGATATAAATATTTTAATATTTATATTTTTTTTGTATTATTAATAAAATATTTATTATATATTTTATTAATAGTAAATATATAATATTAATATAAAATTAATTAATTAATATAAAAGACCGATCTCTGAACTTTGTGATTTCGTAATAATTATAAAACATTATTTGTCATTTTGTAAATGCAATTTTGTACGAAATTTCGTAATTTTAATTTATCGTTTTTATTTTATTTGTTTTTCTTTTTTTTAAATTGAATTTTCTTCCCCTTCCGCCCTCTTTGAAAAAGAAATAACGATCATGGGCGAATCGGTGGAAATTTAGTAAGAAGAAATACTTTCGAAGAACAAGATTCTTCGGAGGTTATATGAAAACTTAACGTTTGATTGAGTTTAATGCCCCTCGGATATCGTGTAGAACTTCTCTGAAGTATGTACTACTCCCGCCTATCGAATAAACTTCGTTACCGAAGTTATCTCATATTCCCCATATATTCGTTGCGGCGGCTTTAATTAATAAGACGAAATCTTCCTCCCTTGTTGGTCTGAAAATAAATTCGTAAAATCATTTTCAAACCACGAATCTTTATTCATTTCTTAAAATCACGAATTCCATTTAAACTATTCCGATTTGCGATTCAAATGTTACTATTTTTTTTCTGTTTTAATTCAATATAATAAATCAAATACTTCGTCGAATTACGATATTAAATCATTTGTTTGTTATTAAAAGAATTTAAATATTTTGATCGCGTGAACAAATTACTTTTGTGTCTATTCTATACAAGAAAAAAAATTAGTTAATTAATTCTATACAATGCAAGTGTAAGAAATATTTTTGAATTAAATTTATGCATTATTTAGGATTGTTTTAATTTTGCGTTAAATTTTGTATTCGATAAAAATTGTATCGAATTTTATATTCTTCTTCATTTACGTGATAGTAAAAAGGTCGAAGCTTTTAAATGGCATTCGATTAGAAAAATAAAACAAGATAAAATCCTTGAAGATCGAGTTATAATAATAGTACAAAAAAAAATATCTCGTATCTTTGATAAAGAAAACGCTTTCATTGGTTCACTAATGTCAAGCATGAAGAAGAAAAGCTTTTAAAGGTTCGTCGAGTTGACGTTCCTTGATTCATCTCATTCTCTCACTTCTGTAAATTGTAATTGGATCTACCGAGAAAGTAGAGAAATAAAAGAAGAGGAACAACATTTTCTAAGAATATCCGATCGCGACAACAAATGGACAGGAGTCATGAAATGTCAGGATCTCTATCGTGGTTGGTAAAGCCGAACGATACGGGTTCAGTTACAAAACGAATTCGATAGAAATATTTTAAGAGTTGAACTTTCGTCCGGTAAATATTTTTATTCCGTATAACAATCGGATTTTGAAATTTTTATAAATATCTCAAATCAACATTGACAAGACTCATATAACCTTCCTATTAATCTAATCGTTTATACTATTTTTTTTTTAAATCTCAATATTTTTTGTTCATTAATTTATCACTATTTTAAAATAAATATTTAAGGTATATTTTACATATAATATAATACATATTATATTACAAATAGTAAATGCTTATTTTTTTTAATTTACTAATTTGAACAATTTTTTATATTATAATTATAAATATAATTCTTTATATTTTAATCTTTATTACAATATTACAAATTTTAAGGTCGAACAATATTTGAAAACACACTGACCTAAGAAATATAACTCAATTAATAAATTTTACAACAAATTATTTTACAATTTCAGTATCAAAAAAAAATCAATTAAAGACATAAATATCATAACAATAAAATTATTTATATACTTTAAAAACTAGGTTAGATTAATTCTTCCATCATAATGGTTATAACAATTAACATTCCTATCCGTAGTCGAATTGGTTCGTGCTCGATCTGTAGATATTCTCTCTCTCTCTCTCTCTCTAATTCTCTCTCAATGCACTGGGTCAGTTTATTAACAACGTTTAATTAACGTCAGTAGACACACTCGCTTATGTAATCAATGACAAACGGGCATGGGATGTATACATCGTAAGTGTAGGAGTGTTATAGCGTTCTAGTTGTCTTGATGAGATGAGGATATGTGGAAAACGAGGGTGCAAAAGAGAGAGAGAGAGAGAGAGAGAAATGAGATGAGAAAGTAAAGCTAGTAAGAGAGTAAATGAGAGAGATGACAAGAGGAAAGGGTAGATACCCTTAAACGACGAGTCGCTTATTTTAGCAAGTGCTTGTGCTAAACTTTGCCAAGATTTAATGTCCCACCAAACGAGCTGCCATCGCATAGGTAGTAGTCGAGTATGGCTTTTATGTAGGCCAATCGATACCATCCCACATATATTGTTTATCTCCTTCTCTCTCTCTCTCTCTCTCTCTCTCTCTGTCCTTCACACTCTCTTTCATATATCTATCTATCTATCTATCTATCTATCTATCTATCTATCTATCTATTGATTATATCTACCCATCTATCTATCAATCTATTTATCAATCTATCTGTCTATCTATCTATCTATCTATTTATCTCTTTAGCTACGTAATATCCATCTCGTTCATTTCAACTTTGTATCCGCCAAAAGTTCTCATCTTTCATAGCTGTCGACGCATACGACGATCCGCCCTAATTAATTACTTTGCTTGTTCGAGCTCATTTGATTCCTATTCATTGCTATATATTATTATATATGTATACCTTTCTTATTATTTTGCTACCAAAATATCATTATACGTCTATTTGTCAATATTTTTAACGAAAAAAAAAAAGAAAAAATATTATCTCTCTTTTTCATAGATTCGAAATTATTTGATTTTATTTTTTGGGTTTTTTTTTACTACAACCCTTTCCCCCTATTATTTTTGATAGGAAAATTTAATTTTTCTACGTAAGCATAGAGAGATATGTAATGACAGAAGATAACAGTAATTTCTATGACAAATTATAATCACATTTTCTTACTTGATTCCATAAAAATTTAATTAGTTTAATGCATTAGGTAAACAAAAAACAAACAGTATAATTAGTGTAACAAGGTGATAAATTTTTTTTTCATAACCATAAAGTAAACATACTTTATTCTAAATGATATAATTTTGTTTTTGTTTCTCATATTAATGGAATAAAATGATTTCATCTTCGACAATATAAAAATTGATCGTAACAAAATATTTGAAAATTCTAATCGTTATTCCGCTAATAGGTGTTATGGATCATAGGTTGATGGTACTGAATCGAAACTCGAAAGTACGAATTTAGTAATAAGCTTTTGCCACAGTACGGCCCAATGATGTAGCTCGCTAATTAAGTGCGAACTCAAAACAGGTCGACAAAGTGCGGTATGTGCTTGCGAATATTCCTACGCGGTGCTCGTTATTATGCATATTAATTAATTGCGTGTGGCAGGGGGAGGATGAGGAAGAGGGTATTGAGCGAAAAGGGCAAATGGAGGCGGAAGAGGGGGTGGATAGTTATGGGGATGGTGCAATTGCTGTAATTGGACCACCAACTAGAAGAAAAGTATATACTCTTCTATCTTAATGGTTCCATTGACTGATCTGATTGATATGCAAGCAAATTCCTATCATGCTCGTACAAATAATTTAACGAGAGAGAAATAGAAGGGGGATGGGCGGTGAGTAAATGAGAAAATATTTTAATAAAATGTTAGATAGAAAATCGTCATCGTTATAAGCACAAAGTTGTGTTGTAAATTCATAATGTAGAAGAAAAAAGAAAAGAAATTAGAAATGAACTAAAAAACAACTCGAGGAGTCATTGGTAGCATCGAAAAAAGAAAACTAATGAATCGGAGATATTAAATGATTTTATCACCTTGTCCATCGTCATATTTATGTTATTCCTTTTGAAAATAATTTTTTTTCTCATTTTTTTATATTTTCCGTTTCAACACGAGCGAACAACGCAACAAGTTATTTTTTCTCTCAGTCGGATGAATTCGCGAGGCACGAAACGAAACGCATGGAGAGTTTAAACAAGCATAGGATTTATCTTTGCGCGAGCGAACGACCGAGTTAATGCCGGCCTCGGCCAACGAATAAAATCGATTTCCGGTTGGCAGAGTAGTTCTGATTGCAGAGAGACAAAGTGAGAGAAAGAGAGAATGAGAGTTACGGGAGTGTATGTATGAGAGAGTAACCCAACTCGTATAAGCACGCACTGATGTGCACACCTCCATTTACAACGTGTACATATCATAATTAAACTCGCGAGTGTAAAGTACCTCGGATAGTAGTACCTTCTCTCTCTCTCTCTCTCTCTCTCTCTCTCTCTCTCTCTGTCTCCCTCTCTATACCGCATCAGTTCAGCAGGACATGGGCATGTGTGTATTCGCTTCTCTGATCCGTCGGGTAGAATTAATTAACCGAACGTACGCGAACTCACATTGGCTACGTGCTTCCTTTGGTTTTAGCAATATTGCTTTTCCATACCTCCATACATTTCGTTTTGATCCTTTATCATGTCGTCCTTTTGTTGTTTCCTATTCTTGTTGTTTGATACGAAAATCAACTTAAACGATGATTTTATTCCATTTTTTTTTAATTATAAATATTATTATATATATACATGTATGTTCGTAGATTTGAAGATTTTTTTTTAAAAGAGAAGCAGTGTTGAGACTAATTAGAATTTTGTTCTTTTATTTACTGTTTATTTTTACAAGATTTATATATATTTTTTTGTTTACTTAAATTCGTATTTGAATTATATCGAAAATTTATATCGATAATTACGTATCGTATTTTGGCGGATTTGGAAATTTTAGAAAAGACCCTGAGTGACTAGAATTCGTTGTTATTTTTGGATTAGTATTTCATAATGAAAATTAAGGATATCAGTATTTAATTTAAATGTTCAGTTATTATGCCTTTCAAATATTTTGTGATAATTAAAAAATTCAAAATGTATAATAGATATTTATCAATTATTAATTAATAAATACTAAAATAAAAATATTTATCTACACCCTACATTTTATTTTCTATAAATTAATTTAAAAACAAAAGAGAAACACTATTAGAACAAATAGAAATATTCTTTCATTCGTCTCTCTTTTGTTTCTCTTCTCTTTCTCTCTCTCTTACACATCTTCTTTTTAATTTTAAAGAAAAAGAGAATAATCTCAAGGAAAGATGGATTCCTTTGTTAAAATTAATCTACCGAGTCATCATTATCTATCATCTATTGACGATGATGATGACGATGACTATAACTAATCGACCTTGTTCAGAAATGTTCTTTTTTTCCACTTCTTCTTCTTCTTCTTCTTCTTCTTCTTCTTCTTCTTCTTCTTCTTCTTCTTCTCTTCCAACCCTTATCAAGTCGAACCACTTGAAGTTGTCCTTGTTCTCATTCCTGTTTCCACGTAATCGGTTGCACGAAGTAAACAACATTGCTAAAATAAAACTTTCCTTCTCGATATTCAAAGGATTCTACGTATATCACACACACATAGAGATAGATAGTTGCGAACAAATGACGTAGAAGAATGGTTAAAGGCCAGCTGAGCTGTTAGCGCATCTCAACTCATCCCCTTCTAACCCCCAAACCCCATATTCATCCCTCCTCTCCGGATCCTCATGCCCTTACATATGCGTACACATATTCTCATATACATAGACAACCAAGCAACTAACCAAGCCACTAACCAACCAACCCCTTTCCTTCGCTTATCCGTCTCTCCATCCTTCCTTCTATTACCCCACCAACCCACTGTTCTTCTTTGAGCCTGTTTGACCCGACGCCCTAAATATCCTCTCTCTCCCGCAGTTACCTTCGGAGCGTACATTAAATTTCCCGGGAGGTTTTTCCTAGGCGTTTTCCAGATTTTTATGCGACCTCCTCAATTCGGGTTGCCTCCCATATCCAACCCTCCAGGCTAGACGATATTCTTTTTTCTTGTTTTTTTCTCTCTCTCTTTTTTTTTATTTCCGATATTTCTCTTTTTTTCTCTCTCGTTCCGTTTCTTTCTTCATTTTATTCCTCGCTCTCTTTACTTATTATTTTTTTATTCATTGGTTTAGTTGGGAGAAATGATTTTATCTATTTTCGTGAAGTATTTTTGTCTTTTCTTTTCTATCGTATATGTGTTTGTGTGTGAATTAGAACTCGCAATGTATTCAAATTTTCAATAATTCTTGAATTTTTGCCAATTATTCTCCACCGGATAATATTATTAAAGATTTAATAAAACAAATTTGGAAGATCCTATTACAGATTCTAGACGTTTTATAAAAACGTTTTCTGTGTTAAAGTAAGTTGTATAATTTTTATGAAAACCAACTTTTAATTATTTATATACAGTTTATATTATCTACATTTAACGATCGTACATTTACGAATCATCGTCTAATAATTAAAAATTGATATAGTTGACATCGTTTTTATGATTGTTGAATAATAAATACGATTATTTTTAATCAATTAATTTATTTCAAAAATAAAATATTATATTGTAAACAATTCAACGGAATTTTCATACACAGTTTTTTTTAATGTTTGTGATAATAATCGAACGTTAACGAAAAAAAGGGCAAATTTTCGTTTAGATATTTTTTACGCACACACTGTATATATGTTTAGAAATATACAGTAGTCATCGGTACTTAGCCTCCGGGACACGTTTTATCTCGTTGAAAAGATGATTCGATTTTTGGATGAAATCTTATGAGGATGTTTTCGTAAAACGATTCATAAGAGGGGGTGGGGATTATTCACGACGGATCCTAAGATTGTTTTTTTTATCTTCTAATCTAACGTCCTTTTTATTTTATTATTTTTCATATATATATAATTTTTTTTTTAATGATATTAAACCAAAAATAAAATAATACGATAATATTATTTTCGAGAAATAAATGGTGCATGATAAATGAACGTTCATTTCGAGAACTTCAATTGATTTTTCAAGATTAACGATGTATAAAAAAATTGTTTAAATCTTTCTCTCTCTCTCTCTCTCTCTTTTCTGTGTACTCTTTTAATTGCAATAACGCTTCGTAAAAATCTTCGATGAAAAAGAAAAAAAGGAGGAACAATTTTAGCGTATTTCGTTCGCACAAAATGCTGGGGCATTTTTTCATTTTCTTTCTTCTTTTCTTTTTATATATATAAAAAGATATAAATATATATATATATATATATATTTTTTTTTTTCTTTTTTTTTTTCTATTATTTTACGTTTCAAGCAGCATTCCCAACCATTTCCACGCGAATATTTTCCATTTTATCGTTTTTCCTCTCTTCCTCTTTTGTTTTTAATTTTTTTTTATTTTCATTTTTTATTCCTTTTTATTATTTTTCCTTTTTTTGTTCCAGTTTTATTATTCTTTCATGAACGAACGTTTCTTCCTATTGTTTAATCCAGGTAATTGCGGTGTACACGCAAAAGCCACAGGATTTCATCCTAGGTACTCGGCAAAGTTATCTTGACGATTCGTGGTTAGGGCAAATGATTTCTAACGGTGGTACCCCGTATCCAGAAATTTCCCAAATGCTTTTGAAATTCCACGATGTTTTTCCTTGCAACACGTGACACAGAACTCACTATTGTTCTTCCAAGAGGAACAACCATTCAAACGTTACATACATACACACATATCTAACTCGGTAAACATAACTTTATCATAATGAAGATCATCCAATGGAATTTATCGAATTTCATTAAAGTTTAAATTACAAAATGATCGAACGAAAATCAATCGAATTAATCTAAAATTTGATTATTCGAGATAAAATCAAGCTGTGTTTATATCTATATCGGATTTATCTGTATGTTATCTTTTCCTACTATTATTTCCTACAAAATATGTGCATACCTAATATCAAGGATCTGAAACATCGGGAACATTGAGAATGCAAGTTAACTTGAGAAAGAGAAAACACAAACTTTACGTTACGCTCAAGTTAAATTTATCTTGGCAATAGCTTTTGCAATTAAGTATGCAACTCTCTGACAAGATAAAGACGACTAACGTTTAAACGTTTTGAACTTTCTATCTCATTCTCCTTTGTTCATCGATTGCTTTTCTCTTACTTTAGGTGTAACATCTTGGATTGAAAATTGTTATACAAAATCAAGGATTGTTTCGTTGAATTTAATGTTGTCTTTTTTTGTTTCATTGATCGTGACAACAAATTTTCAACAAATATCTTTAACATCGAATTAATTATTAGGTAATAATTAATTCTGGAGTATTTATTAAATTACTTACTTATTTTATTATTATATAATAATATATTAATATATTATATTAATTATATTATAATTTATTAAATAAATTACATTTGATAATCAGTCATTCAAAAAGTCGTAATAATTTTAATAGAAAAATTGTTGAGATATACAATTATAAGAGCAAATTTATATATAGAACGAAGAAAAAAAATGATAAATGAATAAAATATGTCATTTTACAAAACTGTAAAAGATAAATTTTCTGAAGGAAGAGAAATAGTGAGAGAGAGAGAGAGATAGAAAAAGAGAAAAAAGATAAGATATAGATGGAAACCAAAGGGAAGGATATCTGAAGCATTTTCTGTACTTTACGCATCAGCTGATCGCTACTCGCATGGTTAAGCAACAAGTTCAACGTGGATTCTCGCGGAATAGAATACGGAAACGCGAGAAGATCCAGCTCGGTACTTGCTCGGGGAGATAATTGTAGAGAATTTGCAATTTTGCACAAAGAGAGAGAGAACGAGATATAGAGAAATGAAGAACGAGATAGAGAGATAGCGAAAGAAAGAGAGAGAGAGAGAGAGAGACTGTGTTACCATTTCTACGTGGCCTGAAGGAAATGATCATGCAACTCAATTTGTGTGGAAGCTGCTATAATTATATCGGCCTTTTCCTTGTATCTTCGATCTGCTCGTTTACGTAAATGAATCCACTCAAATTTCTCTCTCCCTCTCTCTTGTTCGAGTTTGATCCTTTAATTCGTATCTAAACAATTCTTCTTATCTACACTTTTTCATAGAAAAATTAAAAAAAAATTATCTAGGGTGTTAATGATTGCTTGTTGCATATTGCAGAGTATAATTTTCATTGTAAGATAATATAATAAATGATTATTATTCAAATATTACTATTAAATTACAATTACTTAAATATTTATTAAAAATATTGATAATTTTTGTGTACCAATTGATTTAATAATCGATTACTGTTATTTATATTTTATTTTTAATGAAATTTAATGAAAATTATTACAAAAAAATATAAAATATTATTTATCTAATAAATACCAACGTAAGAGAATTAGTATAATTTCTATTTAGGTAGAACATGGGTGTCCGAGAGGAACAATATTCAATACCAGGAAGAAAACTTCTCCTTTACCCTTAATCCCCCTTTAGACTTCTTATATAATCGACTTCTTATATATATATCTTTCTCCTTCCCTAAAACTTTCTTTTCCTCCCTTTTCTTCAACTTGGTCGTCTCCCTCATCGTCGTTGGTGTTCAAAAGAGCAGCACCCCGTACGAATCTCCCAGCAATTATCCTTCGGCCAGTTTTCTACTTGGTTGGCTCTTAAGAAAAAAGGGTGAATGATATAAAGTGTAAAAAAAGGACATTTGGAAAAGAAGAAAAAGAGTTTTTCCTGTCTGTCCTCTCCCAAGAGTCACGACGAGGTGTCACGATGAAACGAGTATGCTCGTTTTTTTTTCATTCCTCCCTCTCTACCTCTTTTTGAGTTTTTTTTCTTTCGTAATTGAGCAGGACGATCTTCTTCATGGTCGAACTACTTCCAATAGTTTTGTCTTGCTTTATTCTCATGTGTCTATCTCCTATCTCTCTCACTTTTACTCGAAGCACGTTTTTCGAGATTCTCTATGGGGATACATTCTACTCAAATATGTTCTGTCTCTTTCTATCTTTCGTATTTCTTTTTTCTCTCCTGTATTCTCTCACTTTATTTTTTCCACACTTTTCTCTCTCTCTCTCTCTCTCTCTCTCTCTTAATCTCTTATTTTCTCTGACTTTTCCTCATTCTCTTTTTCATTTACTTCTTCAATTTTTTTTTCTTTTTCTTTTTATTCGAAGCAGCACGTTTGAAGATTTTCCGCAGGGATACATTTGACTCGAACATGTTTTCTCTTTCTCTTATTTCTTACTATCTAACATCCTATCTTCGAAGCACGTTTTAAGATTCTCCATTGGGATACATTAGACTCGTACATACTCACTTCTATCTGTATTTTATCTAGACAAATTTTCGATATTCTTTAAATAATCTTCGATTAAAGTAATCTCGAAAATCGACGTAACAATCATTTCAGCTTTCACCTTAAAAAAAGAAAGAGAGACAAAAAAATAAAAAGAAAAGAACAGAAATAACTTTGTCTCTCTCGGTTGTTCGAAATTTGTTTTCTACTACTCGGGTGTTGCCAATTTTTTTTTGTTTTCTCCTAATTAAACTCGAGTGTATTCTGCATTTTTCAACAACCTCAAATTGACAGAGTCGTCGACTCTTCTAGCATTGCAAAGTGGTACACGATACTAACACACACACACACATACACGCAAACAGACAAACCTATCTTTTTTTTTCTTTTCTTTCTCCGTTGCGTAATCTTCTACTCTCGTACTAGGGGATATCCACCCCCTACTCTCCCTCGAAAGCCAGACACTGCGTTGGCCTTTTCCAAGATCCTCGTTTTTCGGTCTGCCAAAAGAAAGTCTTTCTCTCGATTATCCTTCCTTTCTCTTTTTCTTGTTAAAGAAAAGATAAAAGTTAGTTAAAAAAGAATGAAAAAACAAAAGAAATAAAATTAAAAATAGAGAAAGTACGAAAGTAAGAGAGATAAAATAAAATAAAATAAAAAAAGAAACATTTCAGAACACACTAAAGCCACGGTTAAGTTCTTTTGGAACGAATTTTGTAACTCAGCCAAATTCTTCTAACCGTTTCGTTCTTCCCATCTCTTTCATTCTTTTCTTTTCATTTTTTTTTCTTTATCTATTCGTTGTTGTTGTATTCGTCTATCATCCCCCACTTCACTCCATACTCCTTTTTCGTGTACACCATTCGTAGTGTGTGGCCCGCATTAAGGACAGAACGATCACCAAACAATCCAACCCTATGTAACGTAGTCAAGAGAGCTACGAGAAACTTGTAACTTTCTTATACAGAATAAGAGAGAAAGAGAGAAAATGAGAGATAAAAATAGAAAGAGATGGTGAGAGAGTAACTCCAAACGTTACTGAACAGTAGTACCAGGATCGAGCAAGTTCCACCTTCTTCACTTTGTCTCTTTCCCTACCTTTATTCTTCCAACCAAGCGTTGTTTCCAGAGAAGATCCGTGGATCTTCTGAGAATCTCCGAGAAAGTAGCTCACTTCTATTTCTCTATCTATCTCTCTTTCTCTCTTACTCTTACTCTCTGTCTGCGAATTAACTATAGTCCTCTATTGGTGAGAATGCACGTGGAATAAACGAGCGAATTTCTCCTTCGACCTTTCTCAGTTTCTTCCTTTTACATTTCTCAACGTGTTCTAAGATATTTCTTTATTGAAAATAAAATTCTAATAAATTGTCTTGAAAAAATATTATTTAAAAAAAATATTATTAAATTAGATAATATTATTTATTAAATGATCAGTATTATATATCTCAATTTTGTCAAGATATGTTTTTTTTTAAATCATATTTTATATTTATTCTTGTTTGAATATTTCTGTAATTTTATGTTATAAAATATTTAATGAATACACACATTGACAATAAATTAATTCTTTTGTGTTTATTAATATGATTATAATATAATTTATTTTTAATATATATATATTAGTTCCTTTCATGATAATAAAAAAAAGCAAGAAACATTTTATAACTTTATATATACGAATGGCAAAATAATTTACGATAATTTAAAAATATGTATCGCGAAATACGAAAGAAATATAGGCGGGGGGGGGGGGGGGGGAAATGAGATAGATAGATAGAGAAAAAGATAATTCGTGCATTATCCACGTTAGATTATTTAATCCGAGCAGATATGTACGTGTACCTTTCTATGAATGTAGCTTTTTATTGAAGTTTATTATTCACAACAGGGAATCGCAACGAACACACAAATCGTGCTCGAGAGTTATATTGAGTTATAATGGAAATATTAAAAATTGAACCAACATATACTCGAAAAATTTCAAAATGATATATTACCTAAAGTCATTCATTTTATATCCAACCATCATCGTTTCTATCGATTTCGTTTAATCATCATCCAATTTTGCAGCTTACCATTAGTTTCAAAATATCAAATTTAAATCAACCAATAAATTTATTTATTGTTCTTTTCATCTTTTTTATATTTTTCTCTCTTCACATCGAAATAATAATTTCTTCTCGAAAAAGTTAACACAACACGTTAATGATTTTAAAATTAGAAATTTAATAATTGTAACAAATAGGTAAAAAGGTACTTAGGTATAGCTTAATTGGAATTTCTTTCAAAGAATAATACATAAATTAGGCCAAATGTTATATGTGAAACTTATAATTATAAATGTCAGCACACGCGAACGAACGAAACCGCCGGAAAATTGCCAAAAAGTCTCTTACTTTCTCTCTCTCTCTCTCTTCGTTTTCCTAGAAGAGGACGACGACGTGTAATTTAACTTTAACTGGAGCGTTCAACGTGTCGTCGAAATAGCTTTGTATCACCGATGAATTCAATCCTCTTCTCTTATATTTTAACGATTACAACATGTATCCTCGAACTTTGACACTTCACCAGTGTGCTTCAATTATTTCAAAATGTTGGATTCTACTTTTGTAATTATATTTTTTTATTTCCTAATATTAATTAAAAAGATTGAAACAAAACTATAAATATATATTTAATTATGCAATGAATTTTTTTCAAAAAGAATAAAATATATTTCCTTCAAGTTCTTTATCAAAAAAATATCAAAGTACAAATTTACCAATATCTTGCAAATTAAATCCCAAATTTCATTTAGAAATCAACAATTTTACATAAATTTTTATATAATCAAATAATATCGACTAAAAAATAAAAACAAAATAAAATGAACAAATCTAAGAAGTACAAATGTAAATTAAATTTTTATTTGATTTTAAAAAAATAAAATTCTTTTAACAAAGATTAAGATTACAATACTGTGTAGATATTAAAAATTAAGTCACGTCTTAATCCAGTAACCATACGCGTACATAAAAAAGAAAATAGACAGTATCCACCAGCAGTCTTATTGTTAGTGCTAGTGTTAGTAATAATAGTAATAGTAATAGTAGTAGTAGTAGTAGTAGAAGTAGTAAGGGCAACAAAGGAGTAGCAAAGGAAGGTAATTTGCAAGCAATCAGCATGAGGGCATAGTTAGAAGTAAGAGTTGCTTCTGGAACATGGCTGGTAACCTGTAAGTCGAAGCTAGTAGTCCAACTAGAACTGGAGATTTGTCCTGAGGGACAGCCCAAGTAGCTTTCCTCCTTTTCCCTTTTCCTTCGCAGTCTCACCATACAACCTTCTTCATCCCCCTTACCCACACCACCCTACTCCATTCCATCCCATGCCCGTTCATCCTCATTCAAGCCCGAAACTTTATTCGCTATCGTTTTCTACAAACCTCTACCTACCCTCTTCCTTTCGTTCCTTTTCTAGTTCTACCCATTTTCTTTCAATCTAATATCGTCCTTTCGTCCTGTGTCTCCCGTCCTCAATCGTCTTTCGATCGTTCTAATACTCTTTTACTCTTTTTTTTATTTTTATTTTTATTTTCCTCCTTTCTTATCACAAAACTTCGCTTGGCTTAGAACGAGAAACTTTGTTGTTAGCTTTTTTTCTTTTTCTTTTTTACTTAGAAAGCAAATACGCGTTGAAATAGTAAAAATTAAACTTATATTATTTCAGGAAACAATTTGAAATTTGCAAAAGAATAAGGACAAAAGAAATGTTTTATTTTAATTTTGTTTGTCACTTATGTTATTTTATCTAAAACTCAAAAGATTAATGTCTTTCCTCAAAAACCAGAAAAACAAAAAATCAAATAATAAGTTCCTTTTATTTAACGATCGATAAATTTCGTTAAAAAAATAATTAACAGAAAATTTTCCCATTCGTATCTTTTACGAAAAAAAAAATCGAATATTCGATTCAAACCAAGATTTTTATTTTTTTTCGATTACTTTTAGTCAACGAATTTTAAGATTTTTCATATTCCTTCCATCGATATTTTTCATTTCTATGATTTATTAATAATATAAGGAACATACCCGTTACAATTAACATGCTGATAAAACGTTGAATAAATTCGCATTCATAATCGTTGATAAAAAAAAAATTCACTCGGTAGTTATTCGAGCTGCGATTATTGGAAATGGATAGAAAAGTTGAAATTCCCTAAGGGCTCCCTCAGGCTTTTTGAGGTAATTCGATCACCTTTACCTTGGCCCGTACCCCCGACCAGTTCTTCTTCGATGGCACTTGCCACTTCCGTTATACCACAGTGTTCGCAGTTACCGCTAAAGTCCGATATTCTACCGGAATACTAAACGCCATTTGGCAAACCAAGTGCCGCAGTAACCAATGTTCTTCACCACCCCCGCCCCCGCCTCTTCCCCCACCCTTTAACTCTACCATTCCTCCTTTTATCTGATCTCTCTCTCTCTTTTTATTTTTTCTTCTTCTTCTTCCACTTCTTTTTTCGTCCCTTTATTCTCTCTCTCTCTCTCTTCCTCATTCCTTCCTTCTCATGGAAAATATTTTATTTAAGAAGTTTGAAAGACCAACCAGTAAGAACGTTTTCTTTATCGTTATGACGATCGAACTTTCTCAAAAGACATAGAATCGAAGAAATTGCGATAGTTAACCTCGATCTCACAAACTCAATGATTTATCTCAATGTTTCCTTTCTTTACCCCACCCTGCCTGTCTCCTCCCCACCCACCACCATACACCACATATTATCAAAGTTAAAAGAGTTGGTATTTTTTTATTTTCTACTCTATATTCTTATTTTCTTTTTTCGTTTCTTCTTATTCTTCTTATTCATTAAAAAAAAAAAAGAAGAAAAAGAATTGAACGTTATCAAAAGAAAGAAAAATAGTACTACGGCTTAGGAATCGTTGTTAGAGCTCGTTTTGAATATTTTCCTTTTTTCTTTTTTTTTCTAAAGTCGATTCTCAATGGAATATTACATATATTCACATACACATATTTATACATTTACCTACAAATATAAGTATATTTCTATGTTAGTACTTTTTTAACAGTTATGTGCAGTGACACATCGTGAGAAGGTACTTCAAATTCTCGAACACGAGATTTTGTAGTATGTAATATATATATCTATGTATGTGTATGTGTAGTTCGTAGTAACGACGTTGTTCTGCATGGTTCTGAACGTTTAAAAAGCCGAGCCTCCTCGAGCTCGAAAGACGCTTTGAGCGGTCGTTTAAACGATTTTTTACTTCGTCGTTAAACGCTTTCTTCGTTCGCGCCTCTTTTTTATTTTTTTTTCTTTCCTTTTCCTTTTCCTCGTTCTCTCTCTCTCTCTTTCTCTCTCTTTCTGTCTCTTACTTTCATTCAAATCGATTCTCAAAGAGTTAGAAAGAGTGGGAAAGAATAGGGAAATTATTTTTGAAACGAGTTCTCTTTTAATATTTTTTTACTAAAAAACAAAAAAATATTACATGCTCAAGCGTTGTTTTCTATTATTATGTTCAAAGGAAAACAAAAAAAGAAATGTTTATAGTCTGAAAATATAGAAATGTGTAAAATTGACGAATTTAAAATTATATATATGCATACTTTGAAATAATGGTAGGACAAATAGGTGGGTCAAATTGTTAAATTTTTAATTATTTTATAACAAATATTTCTCTACATCTTTTTTTACATCGAATTATTAGGTATTGATTTTTTATAAAAAATTTATCAGGTATTTATTATTTATAAATATAAATAAATATAAATAGATATAAATATAAATAAATATAAATTAAAAATTTAATACGTACTACTTAAATAATATTTATATTTAAAAAGAAGATAAAAATAATCACAAATTAGGAAATTACGTTCAATTATTTAAAAAAAAAAAAGAAGGAAAAAATCCTACAACCCTTCTTATAACTAATAACAGATAAAACATAAAGTCCCTAAAAAATGTATATAAAATCTATTTATTATTACTTTCAAATTTTTAATTAAATATTATAATACTTATCCCTAGAATAAATAAGAGGGTATAGGGAAAAAATGAATATACGAAATGAAAAGTATGATAACTGGTTGATACAAATCGTTTCGTTTCATAAAAAAGTTTGCTTATCGCCAATTCTGGAATACAGGATACTAAAGTGGATTTCTTATAAGGGACAGAGATAAATATATACATATATATATATATATACACAACTGTATAGAATACATTTGAAAGAAAGGAAGAAGATCGAAGCCGATTTTTACGCAGTCTACCGAAGCTTCATCCTTTTTCGCAAAGCTGCTTCTCTGATATTATTCTTTAGGATTTGTTCGCCGGTAAAGTCTTTATTATAAGCCAAAGGTCCACCTTTTCTAAGTGTGCGCGCACATATACAAACACACGCACTTTCACTTTATTTCGTACTTTCGCGAGAATACAAGCACAAAGTTTTAACTCGATTTTTTCGATAGCTTCCTTCTCTTCCTCTCGTTACCAACTTTTTTTTCTCTTCCCACATTTTTCTTTTTTTATTTTTTCATCCACTTTCTCAACCCCCCCTATCCTCTACCTCCTCCATACCGTTCTACTTCCGGTCTTCCACCAAGAATCGTCCATTTATATCGTGAGTGCCAAAACTTTTTGCATTTTCTTTTTGGTTTATTTTCTTTTTTTCTTTTAAACTAAGTAATAACAATTGACGTTTGTTAAGCTAATTTATTTATTATTTTAATCAACCTTTTTTTTTGGTATAGATATCTACATTATGGTTTTTTCCATTCTGCATTAATTAATCTCTCGCTTACGTCCAATTTAAAATGGATTTACTTCCATCGTAAATTTTTTTCAGCTAATTTCTTTTTTATTATTTATAAATTGAAATTCTCAAAATATTTTTGTAGTACAACCTACATTTTGAATACTAACTTAAAAACGTTTTTCAAATCGTTGTTAAACATAATTATTACTATATATAATATTTATATTATTTAATCGAATGTAATTGTAATTATGGTCAACATAAATTTCATCATTACCCGAATTCACCTCTTTTCGATACCGAATATCCTAATGGTCCATAACATGTAATCTTCGATTCACCAATGCCAAAATAATGCAAAACGCAAGCTACTATTCTAAACTATGGACGGTTGAGAGCCAGCCTAATGCAAAGTACATAAATCTTGGAATCCAACGATTAGGTAATGGAATGTGTTCTCTCATTGTGAATATTACGCTTATTACATTGCAACCCTTTTAGTTTATTTTATACACATGAAAACCAACTGTAATCTTTTGTCGGTTCAAGATTATTCCGAATAGTAAATATTTTATATCTTATTTCAATCACCATTTTTTTATTATTTTCTGTATTTTTCAACTTAACAACGAATTCGAAGTCGAGTTTATTGATTTTGCAAAAATATATTCTATCGAATCGTTGAACCATATCATTTTTTTTTTCTCTTTCAACGATCAAAGCGGATTTTGTATAAGTGCTTGTGTGTGTAGAAATATATAAAACTCAAAGCTTATAATTCTCCATTTATACATATTTTTTTTTCTACAAAAATAGTTAAATATATTCTATGATATTTTGAAGTATTAACTTTTTCTGTCGACTGATTTAAATCGAATTTTCCGACTTTTATTTTCATCACTCTCTCTCTTTCTCTCTTATTTCTTTTTTTAAACATTTAATTGTTCTCCTATTGAACAAAAAATCTTGTACCAAATTTTAAAAATTTATTCTACACGTTAACCAATTCACACTCGATTACTTACTCATTTCATAATTAAAAGTTTATTATATTTTCTTAAAAATTAAATATCTAAAAATAGACAATTGCATTTATTTATAAATAATTAATTTTAATTATATCACCGATTGACAACGCAAAATTCGTTGATTTGGATTCATAAAATCCAATAAAATTACAAAAATATTTTATTATCATCTATCGTTCATTCTACTTTTGAAACTGATTAAATCAATTTCTATTCTACCATGAGAAAGAGAGAGGGAATAGAAGTTAAATACCTAACTTTTATAATTAAAAAAAGAAATTAAATAGTGCCGAGAAACACTGCAAAGCTAGAATTTAAGCAATCAATTTCGTTAGTTTGTCGTAACACCGATCGACAACACGAAATTTGTCGATTTGGATTTAAAAAATGGTGAAGTTTTGTGACAGTCGTTTTGTGTTAGTTTCGGGTTTACGTCTCGTATAATCGAACGAATTCGAGAGTAACTACATAAAGTACGTCGCGAGGGTGTTTGTCGGAACAGAAAAATAAAATAAAAAAAAAAAAGAAACAAAAAAAATACCATCCGTCGTAGTAGTTGATACACGCTCGCGCGTTTACGAGATTAAAAGGGGAACCAGCCGCCGATCCGCAGCATTGGAAAATGTTTCTCGCGTGTCGTACCGTTAATTTTCCTCTTTTATCGAACGTACCCGCGACCACGAGACCTGACGTAATCGTAAATCAATTAACTTGATGCCAACGACGACTACGACGACTACGACGACGAATCGATCCCCAATGCAAACGTGATTACTGCCCCCAAAACGAGATTTGTTTTACGTGTGAGTGAAAATTTTTGTCGATGATACAAAGCTACCAGAGAAAGGTTGTCAATTTTTTCTTTTTTTTTCCTTTCTTTTTATCTATCTATCTCTGTTTCTCTGTCTGTCTGTCTGTCTCTCTCTCTCTCTCTCTCTCTCTCTCTCTCTCTTTCCCTCCATTTTTTATTTCTATTTATTTCCTTTTTTTCTTTTCATATATTTCAATGAAATTTATACGCGAATCTCGAAAAGAATAATATCATTGATTTTAAAATACGCACAATAAACGTAACAGCTTTTTATTAGATGAATATTTTTCAATATTCTATTTATAATAAAATCTAAGTGTGCACACTCTTGACACACAATACAATGCGTATTATTAATATTGAGGAATAATTCATTTGTAATGAATAAAATATTCATAATTACTGTTTAAGCCATTTATCTTGCTAAATATGAATGAAATACAGTAAAACCTCTTTATGTGCGGAGGATGGGGACCGAATAAAAAAAATCGTTCAAAAAAATATTCGAAAATTTTATAAATACTTAACTATAATAAACAACTTTGTACGATATATTAAATAAAATTTTTTTTATGCGGCGGACCGGGACCGCATAAAAAAAGTCGCACTTAGAAAATACATCAATTATTTACGAAATAGATAAGAAAATGCTTTCAAACCAATTAAATAATTAAATTAGACCTGGAAATATTTTATAAAATTTTAATTTTTCATTGTACATATACATGGAGAAGCTTTCAAAATGCACATTAAATAATTCACTGCTACTCGTCGTAATCCAAAACGCGCATCTTCTTGCGATGAATTGGTTCAAAATCGCTTTCGTCGCTTGAAGATACGATTTCAACTGATTTATTTTTCGGCACCATAAAGTCAGTTATCAGTTTTTGTAACAACGGTCGATTGGTCAGTTGCTTGTAAACATCACGATAGCGAAACATGCATGATCTTAGCTCTTTTTGGAATTTCAAGCTTCTTTCGGCATTAGTGTCTATTTTAAGAAAATGCATTTCCAATTTTTTAGAAATCTGGATCCCTGCATATATTTTATCTGCTGTAATAGATTCCGGTTCTTCTTGTCCGTCTTCATAATCTATCAAATTATTGATAATGTCATTATCATTGAGAGTTTCGTCCTCAATCATTTCGTCCAGATCATTTTCGCCGAAAGTATCAAAGCCTTCTCCGCTGATGTTATGTGCGAGCGCAGTTATTTCTGATAATAACGTGGACGCGTTTTCGGTTACATTTCGATTCGCGCGTCGAGCGAGAATATGTACGTAACTGACAGTACGTTGTCAGAAGATTGTTTAAAACAAATGAACAGAGCGTCGCGAAGTGCAGATGCATTGTCGTCAAGGAGTCCCCGTAGTCAGGGTTCGTCCACAACATGTATATGTACACTGATAGGAAACATTAAACTGGCGCCAACGCCGCTGAGATTCATATACCGCATAAAAAAAAACCGCACGAAAAAAATCGCACAAAACAAGTCGCACAAAAATAAAATCGCATAAAAAAACACCGCACAAAAAGAGGTTTTACTGTATATATTACTTTTTTATAATTGAGAAAATAAATGTAAATAATATTATTGGACTTGTTAAATAAGTAATATTACAATTTTTTTAATGCATAACGGTAATCAAAACTCTTTGAATAATTTTAAAAATTAATTATAATTTTTTCACTACCAATCTTTTTTATTTCAAATTCTATAAAAATCATCAAGCTTGTAATGTAATATTTAATAACATCGATTAAATTTTTATTCAAAACTGTTCAGTACCCAATTTCTATCACGAGTTGTATAAAAATAACCAAAAATTTGTAATTACATATTTTAAAATAATATTATTGCTTTTAGAAATCGTTAAAAGAAAATAATTTAATATCTGCCTCTGTTAGAAATTCTTTTATGATATTCATAAACACGGTATATATGAAAATAAACATTACTAGGTCATCGAGATGAAAAGTAAGAAATAATCAACACGAGTTAAGAAGATAAACAACAAAACCCTACTTTATTTATCCTTGAAGTTCGTTAACGTACTTAGTCGGGTATATACCTCATGTCGTTTCAGATCGTGTTATATTTTTCAATAACGCGATATCGATGTGTTTCTAATTTGACTACGATTTGACTGAACTCACGCATTCCAAAGCGGTTTATAATTACATTTTTTATAATAATTTTATATAACACTATGTTTTAATTTAACATAATATTTTCCCCCCATACATCATGAAAGTTTGTCAGTAATAATTTGTCTACGGTCTAAAATAAATATAAAAGTTTAAAAAGATAAAGATAAAGTAAGAATGAATAAGTGAGTGAGTAAATGTGAGTGTGTGTATGTGTGTGTGTGTTTGTGTATGAGAGATAGAGAGAGAGAGAGTATTACGAATGATTTTGCTCGACTTCCTGCTACGTTTCATACTACAAACAGAGTTCGAGCGGTAGTTTCCTTTGATACAAGTAACTTAGTTCGGAACACAGGGCTTACTGCGTTTTATTCATGAGGCCTCAATGTTATCGTTATGCGAATACCGGTTACCACGAACTCACAAATCGATTTTCGGTGCACGCACGCGCCCACATACACACAACTATAAAACCGTTTTTCTTGGTACAACTTATTTTTATCTCTCTCTCTTTCTCTTTTTTGATCTTTTTCTATTCCTTTCTTGTATGCGTATGTATGTACTTTAAAGTTTTTCATTTATTAATGAGTTTCTTCTTATTTAATCCTACATCCCCTCCCCTCTTTCATCAATTACATTTATTATCTTTTAATAAAAATCATATGCGTTTTTGTGGATATAAAAGCATTTAATTATATTTTTATATCGGCAAAAAATGAACGTTTTTCCAATCATCTATCATAACAAGTAGTATAAACATACGTATACGCGTGCGAGTAAAATTAAACTCGATTAGTTTTCACGATCGATTATTATTAAAAATATTTAATTGTAATAATATAAACTTAGAGTTAAATTTTCGTATTTAATTGTCGTCACATTCAAATGTTTCAAGTATTACCTGTCTCGACGGTGGTATACATATATCTATGGAAGTTATGTAGTTACAGTAGGATGTGGTCGCATAGAGACTTTCAACCATAGTAGATCGTAGAAGGAGGTATATTCATAAAGTTATGAGCACTTAAGCGAGAGAGAGTTGAAAATAGGAATGATAAGGATACATACACAAACACATATACATACATACATATAAATGTTGAATCAAACGTACAATTTTAATTCCCTTGTGCATATGTGCATATTTGCATATGTGTATGTGTGGGTGTGAACGAAATGAGTGCAAACTCTTCTTCTAACATTGTTGCAAGTCAAAGGATATTTCAACCTTTTTTTCTATTTTTTGTCTTTCTAAAATAATCGATTGTGATCAAATGTAATTTGGTTTGTAAAAAACGGTAATACTCGATAAACTTATTAAATGTTTATATGAGCAGACACTTCATCATTTTATATTGCATTAAATATTGATAAGAAATTTTACAAAAAATCTCGATAAAATTATTTACAATTTATGCTCATATTTTTATATTCTTTTGTTTTTTCTTTTTAATTAATATTTTATCAAATTAATAATCAATTTAAATATTTTTCAGATACAATTTACCATTCTTTACTTAATAATATTTGGAAATATTATTTTTTTTAAATAATGATGACAAAATATTTTCAAAAATTGATCCAACGAATGATATTCGTAAATTTATATAAAATATATTCGATAAATAGTTTTTACTTCTATAAAATCATGTACACACACACACTCATCCATATAAATATATATACTATATAGAAAAATGTTTCCAAACATAGCAATAAAAAAAAATGTTTTTTCTACCAGTGAATGACCACGAGCGTGTCGACAAACATGTTAGCGAGTAATATACCTGTGCACGTACGCGTTAGCGCGTAAATCGATTTTCTCTTTCGTGAGAAAAGCGTGAAACAGAACGATGTTCGCTTGGTCGGAAAATTTTCCACTGTTGTGTATACACACACGCTTTTATACGTTTCTTCTTCTGGTTACGAAACATATTCTCTCTCTTTCTCTTTCTCTTTTTTGCAAGAAAATAAAATAAGAGAAGAGAAGAAAAAGAGAAAGAGAAGAAGAAAAGTTGGCCTTCCATTTTTATCGACGAGTTTGTTCTCGCGATTTAACCCGGAGACTAGCAAGAATTGCAGAGAAATTTCTCTGACTAGTACGGAAAATTTGGGATAAAATTGTTCCTTCAAAATAACGTTTCTTTTTCTACGTCCAGTTTTCTAAATGCATGCCATCTCCGTCTTCTACCCCACCTATCCACCAACTCCGCTTACCCGGTTGAAATTAACTTGGCACGGATTCGTATATATCTTGTTGTTCCTCCTCTCGTTGTTTCAATTTATTCAAATAATGGCTGTACTATTTGCTGTTTCTTTTTTTCTTTGTTTATTTGTTTTTTAATCTTATTTTTATTTTCGAGTACAACAGAAGAGATACCTCACTCATTAGCATCACCTCGTCACATTTTTTTTTTGGAGTTACGATCGATTTTTATCGAATTATCTTCCAAGTTGAATTTGGTATTCGTCGGTTTTATATGTTACTAAAAAAATTTTGTTTTCCCTCCCTCTCTCTTTCTTTCTTTTTCGTTTCGAATTTTATTTCACGCTCGGTCGGTGAGTTCAATCGTCACCTGTATCGTGTCTGTCGTATTTTTTATAAGCTCTTTATTTGTCCTCTTTTTTTTCTGGTCCAATTTTTATTTTATATACACTCTGAACCCATTTTGCAATACATTACATTTTTCATCTACGTTATAGCAAATAGAATTAGATTTAAATAGAAGTACAAATAAGAATCGAATATTCTCAATCCATTTCTTTTTAACGTGTCATCCATCAACTAAACAACATTTTTATTCGTACTTATATATATATATCAAACGAATAAAAAAATCATTCTCATTCGTAGACGTTCGAAATAAAAAATAAAATAAAAATTCTATAAAAATTTAAATAAATGAAGAAAGAAAAAGAAGAGATATTTAAACGTAGTAGTAGTAATAATAGATACGTTTTACAAATGTTTTGGTCTATACGTCAGATAAGAAAAAGTGTCTCGATAAAGTAGAAATATTCCAGGTCGTTGAGTGGGTATTAGAAGAAAAAGTGAAATCTTTTTGCACGGTTGTAACATGCATCTTCTTTAAAAACGATATCTCTCTTCTCTTTCTCTTTCTTTCTTTCTTTCTTTCTTTTTTTCTTTCTTTCTTTCTTTCTTTCTATGGAACTTAGCGCATCGTCAGCATAATAGAGCCATCTCTTCTGAAGTCTTGGTGGTGGGTTCTTTAAAAAACACCCGGCCGGCATCATCGACTTTCTCGTTGGTGGTGCATCGTGTATCAGACGATGTAAGTAAGCCAGTCTAGAAGAATCCTCCCCCTCAACTACCCTTCCTTACACCCTCCCCCTCATCTACTATCATTCCTCAGTCGCTTCCCAGCATTCTTTTAGGCGCCACGACGGCTACCCCTCGTCAACCACCCACTCACCCTATCTTTCTATCTCCTTCTCTCTCTTTCTGCTCTACTACCAACCCACCCCTATTGCAAGGGGGTCGATATTCGTCGCCTCGTCTTTCCAACATCACCGGATAAACGTAAAGCTCGTTTACTCTCTTTCGGTTGTAACGTTATTGATCTAAATTTATTTATATATATAATATATTATTTTGTTTTTTGTATTTCTTATTTTATTCTGTTACTAATTTATATATTCTTTATGTGTGTGTTAATAATTATTTATTTATATTTGTTATATTTAATGAAATATTATATCTATGTGCGTAGGTGGGTAGATTGACAAGTTTTGAATCTAACGTAGAAAGGAACTTTTTTCATTTTTAATTTTTTTATACATAAAAACTTATCACTGTTGAGGCTTAAAAGTTTTAATACGTACTTTTGTATATTTTATATTTAGAGAATTGTAACATATAAATTGTATATTAGTTGTTTTTATATTTGGAAAAATATTAAATGTCTAATATTTATTTGGTTTCATTGTGTTCTACTTTGTATTTTTAATTAAGAATTTACATTTTGTAGAACAGTACGGTAATTTGTAAAAAAAAAAGAAAAAACTAACAAATAACCCTTGTCGGAAAAATGTTTTCATCTTGAACCGAAAAGAAATAAGATCAAATATCGTTTATAAAAGAATTAAAAAGAGATCCTCGCGAAAAGAATTTCAAATGAAAATCATTTAAAGGAAAATATGTAAATACGTCTAACTTTGATGAGAAATAAATTTAATCTTCTAGTGCACTGAGAAGAAATGTCATCATTAAAAAGAACAAGTCTCTCACTCTTTATCACAGTTTTCTCTCTCTTTCTCTCTCATTCTTTTTCTCTCTTCGTCTATCTTTTTTTTTTAAATTATAAAAAGGAGTTATCTTTACAAGTAAATAAGTTTTTCAATACTGCTAAGCGTACTTTTTTGAAAAAATATTCATAAAACGAAATAAATATTTTTTATAAACATTTTTCTCACGATTATATTTATAAGAAACAAAAAAGCACAAATCTCGAAAACATTTCAAATTATTATTACATTTAAAAGTATATTTCAAAGAAATAACGTAATATAATTGAATTTATATTTTTTAAATGCGAACAACAAATAATTCTTTAATTTCCAAACAATTATTATAGAAAAAATAATCTTAATATTTATAAAAAAAAGATTTTAAACATTAAAAGATAAGACACGAATTCACCATAAACAAGAGATTTGATCAGAAGAGAATCCTACTGCGGTCTTATCGATAAATCGATTCATAAAACGTCGTTCGGGGAATGAAAAAGGGTCGACGAACACGTGCACAAGTCAGCTTTAAATTATCCCTATTCGATCGTTTTCTCCTTATCTGTCTCTCTCTCTCTCTCTCTCCCTCCCTCTTTTTCTCTCATTTTTTTCTCCCTAATAAAAGGAAAAAAAGTATCCTACTAGCAAGCAAGCCAACAAGCAAGCAAGTAAGTAAGTAAGTAAGTAAGTAAGTAAGTAAGTAAGTAAGTGCTTGTAAGTAAGTAGAAATTTGAAGAGGAGGCTGAAGGAGGTACACTCGAGTACTCGACCAAAAGTGCAGAACTAATGCTTGGCGATTTGTCATGAGGACAATTTGTAATCGTTTGTCAGTTGCTGTACACCGTAAACACAACTAACTGCCATCTTATTCAAATGAGCGAGAAGTCCAGTCCCTTCCTTCTCTCTCTCTCTCTCTTGTTTTCTCTTTCTCTTTCTCACTTACTCTCTCTCTCTCTCTCTCTCTCTTTTGCATACTCGATGCCTACCATAACCAACCACATCGTTGCTCGTTTCGAAAGGAGAGAAACTATATCAACTTTACCTTCTCCCCACATTCGTCTTTCTCTTTCCCTCTCTCTTTCTTTCTCTCTTTCTCTTTTACTCTTATTCTCTTACCCAGTACACGCGAATTCCTAGCACGAAAATCGTGATCCACGTCATTAATCTTGCGGAATAATTACCGCGTTCGTTCCGAAACGAACGACGATGCTTCTTCTTACACTAAATCCGTCGAATCTTTTCTTGACAAATAAAGTTAGTGTGAGAAAAAGAGAGAGAGAGAGGGAGAGAGAAGATGAACAATTTTTCTATGGTAATTCTTTATAATGACATTTAACTTTGATATATATTATTTTCTCTTTTTTGCATTCATTTGCCTAGATTTTCTCTTTTCTATTTCTTTTTTTTTTCTTCTACCAATAAATTTTCATTTCATATATTTAACAATTTATATCATTTAATGTCATGTATACAAATTTTCTTGATATCTTTATATTTGTTTCATTCAAATCTTCTAATTTGTACAAACTTTATATCATAGAGAAGTTGAACAGGTAAAAAAAAAATATCAGAACATATTGTTTTGATCTTGTTGAACGTTTCGTCCTTTTATGAGGACTTTTTCAGCAACTCGATCATCAATGTTCCAAGTATTCTATGTATTGATAAGAAAACATTATATATTTTTTATTTCTTTATAACACATACACTAGATCTAGCAACAATAAATTGTGATTGATTAAAAAATTCCTTTGTAATGTCATAAATTTACAATTAAACATTCTTCTAATGTTTTGTCTTTGTATTGAACATTGATGAATACAATTTCATTTATATATTTGAAAAATGAACTCTAACGAAACATGTGATCTGACAAATAAATATTATTACATTTCGTTTATACAAATTCGTCATTTTTAACCAAGAAAATAAAAGATAAGTGGAAAAATGAATGAAAGAGAGAAATAATAAAAGAGAAATGGATGTGTTGAAGGGAGCCGGAAGAAAGGAGGACAAGGGAGGAAAGATCGATAAACGTAGGAAATGTCAGTGGAATTATTGTGTGATCGTAAGGTTAAGAGTTTGCCTCGACTTTATAGGAGCAAAGTTAAGCGTGTATGTGTATGTATGTATGTCTCAGCATGAGTCGTCTGGCGTCAGGGTGGCTGCTCTTCGGATGATATTATTCTTCTCGGAAAAGTTCCACCTCTACCTTCACTCCCTTAAAATGGGGTTAGAAATAAAATAGAAAAAAAGGGAGGGAGAAAAAAAGAGGGCAAATAAAATAAAATAAAAAAGTATATACCTTATATATATATATATATATAGGAACAAACTAAAATGAGAATATATATATATTAATAAAGTAATTAAATCTGTATTATTTCAAGGACCGATATGATAGCAAGCAAAAAATAATATTTCGTTCCATTTGGTTTTACTATTCTTTTTGTCGAAGAAAAATATCCTGTGATATCGACAGAAAGATAGGACACCTTACACATACTACAAAATACTATGACACAAAACAAACAAGGATATACACATACATAAAAAAAAAATCAAGACTGACCGGGTATACCGATATTTTATCGTTAGGATTTTCGTTTTCTTCCCTTTGCCTTTAGCCATCTTTTCTACCAGCCGGTCGGATTAAGGAGCCAAAACTAGATTCGGGGTTAAGAGCCCCTGACTCAAGCTTTACCGACGTAGGTATCAGATTTTCTCTGATCTTTCTTTCTCACTCTCTCTCTCTCTCTCTCTCTCTCTCTCTCTCTCTCTCTCTCTCTCTCTCTCTCGTCTTAATGGTTAGCGAAGAATTTTGGTTAAATTGGATTTTTTTACTCGTATATATATATATTTTTTTTTATTTAACTTACGTTGAAAAAAATATTATCCAATTTATTTATCGTCTTATTCTTTATATTATCTTAACAAATTAATATCAAATTGATATACAATTTTTTTTCCAGATAAAAGTATTAAAATTATTACTATACATTAATAAAATATTCAAAATTGTTACCACCTTACATTAAATAGATAAATTTAAATATTTTTTTCAATCAATAATTTATAATAAAATATTGGAACTTAATTTGTAGTAATATTTAAATATTAAAATTTAATATTTAATATTAATAATCTTTATTAATAAATTATTATTTTCTTATCCTTTATATTTCTTTTCTAAAATATATTAATAATTTTTCTTTTTTATGATACAATATATTATTTAATTAAAAAAAAGGGACAAATAAGTTCTACAAGCGTATATGATGATCGTTGACATTTGTATAATAAATATCGATTAAGAAATTTATAACAATAATAAATAGATGTGAAATGTTATTAAATAGATCGATTATTCGCAGAGAGACGTCACAACAGTAATCGCGTGACGAAGGTGCGACTGACAGTGGATAGTACTAGTGTTAGTGTAGTACTTCTCCTGGTGCTTATAATGCGGCATAAAGCTATAATATATCCTGGTAGTGTTAGAGTAGTGGCTTTCGTGTCAGCCATGCGCGCCAGTTTAGTTTCCTACGCGATGCACATGAACGAGACGAGCTTTTACGAGCAGATAGAAACGGGTCAGATATATCCAGGGTGGCAATGGTTGTGATGATGATGGTGGTGGTGGTGGTGGTGGTGGTGGAAAGTCTAGGGATCGTTTGTAATTATCCGTTGGGAGTTTCCTTCGGACACGCACGCGGAATATCATGCGCATGTTGCACTTGCTATAACGTTAGAACTTGGACACCTACATATATACACAAACATACATATATATATTTCAAGAAATATATGTTTTATCAGTTAGATCATTTAATCTAATGAATATTTGATAGATAGTTGCATACTGAATTAAAATTATTATCCGAATTATTTAATTATTGATTTGTGCTTGTTTCGATCGAAGGATATGCATAATAAATGTTTTTTTTTATTTATTACGGTATACAATTGTACATAGAGTATTTATTTAGCAAAGGGTGGAATTATTTTTATATAATTTGTGATATTAAGAGGGTAGGAAATTATTGGTCCATTTAAGAAATTTCAGTCTACGTAGGAAAATGTTTAGATCCATTTAGAAATTTGAATCCATCTAGAAAATTAAGGACTCTCACCTAAGAATTTCATATTATATATATATATATATATATATAATTCATTGTATACAATATATTTACTATTCCTTTTAGAAACTTTTTGGTTACATGGAAAATTTGGACCCATTTAGAAAATTTGAATCAACATAAGAATTTTGTATTTTATAATCAATTTTTCTAATTAAACAAATATTAGGTATATTGTGTATATAAAATATATAATAATAAAGATATATAAGAGACAGAAGTAAAAAAAACAATACTTTTAAATCATGATTATAATTGAAAGTTGAAGCAGAACAATACTGAATTGGAATAAGGATTTTCCAGTTGCATAAACGAGGAGGTATTTTATATATCGGTGGTGCTTAGGTATATGCGTTCCTAGAGTTTCTTCGACTCTTATCTAGCAAGTTACCTACCTACCTACCTACCTACCTACCTACCTACCTACATTTTCTTCTATTTGCTATAAAGTAAATATCCTCATACCACACGGATAAAACGTTGAAGCAGGACTGTACGAGAGGGTCTCTACTACGAGAGTCGTATTGTGTAGTCGAGTCGCATTGTGAATGCTGCTGCTGCTGGTAAACGGACTTCCATGCATTTTCCGTTAGAAGAGAAAAACGGAGCACTAGAAGAACGTAATTGCGGAACCGTGTGCGATCGCGATAACGTACCTGCTTCGTCTCGATTACCACTGAGATTTCGATGTATTCATTGAGAATTCAAATTGTTCTCTATTGTTGATGCTGATATGGGGAGGATTGTTATCTCCAATTTTTTACTACCAAATAAAAAGGAGACAAAAAAATGTATATAATGTATCTACGATTATTTAAAAAGTTATATTATTCTATATGAAGCCTTTGCTTTCGAGGACTCCGCTACGGAGACAATAAAACAAATAAAAACTGAAGCAAATTCAATTCAGTCGACACAACATATCAATTATGATTTTTCTTTTAACTACGCATATGTCATTTATTTATAATAAGTGAATATGATGTTTTTTGTATTGAAATTGCTTTATAAGTTGTTGGTAATATGTGAAATAAAAAATATAACTTCCAATTCAAAGGATTAAATAATAGAATCAATATTACAATCTTAAACTATCATCATACAATGAGTATATTAAATAAAATCCTTAATAGAGATCAAATTTTAAATAAATATATTTATTTTATTTGAATTGTTTAATCGACGATAGTATCGTTAAGAAAATAACGTAGAAGTCAGAGGAGTTAGGAGTTGTATATAGTAGACGAAAATCCATGGATTATGTTTGTTCTCGTTTGAGGAAAATATGTTGTGGGTGGTGTTGATGGTATTGGTGGGATAGTAGTGTTGGTGTTGGTGGTTTGATAGTAGTAGCATAAGAGGAAAAGGAAGGGAAAGAGGATAGGTGGAGAAGAGTAAGAGACGAGGCACGCGTGAACATCGATCGGTGATCGTTCGTTCGTTCTCTCGGTACCAGACACCGGAAGGTCCTATCGCCAAAGCGAACCGAATGATTCCCATCGTCGTCCTTGATAGGCGTTCGTGAATTACTCGACCGTTCGACGGGATATCGTGCCACTGCTGATATTGGATCGCCGTTTTTTTCCTCTTCCTCTTCCTCTTCCTCTTCCTCATCCTCTTCCTCTTCCTCTTACTTTTGCATGGCTCTCTCGATGGTTTCGTGTCCTCGCGAATTTATCTGTGAAAAGTGGGAAGCTCTCTCTCTCTCTCTCTCTCTCTCTCTCTCTCTCTCTCTTGAAATCCGACTCTCGACGGTTCGGACGCTTTTATGTTATTTTTTTTTTTTTTGTTGAACATTTCTATTTTTTTTTTATTTTTTTTTAGCGACTTTTTATCTCCACGTATCCAGATATCCATCTATTTATCTATTTATCTTTAACATTGTACATCTTTCTTATCCAACGTGAATTTATTCTTGAAGTATGGAAAAATCCTCTCGCTGTGTGTTTTTGGTTTTTTTGTTGTCCTTGTTGTTGTTGCAAATATTTTCTAATTTTTTTTTATTACGGACTGTTTTATCTATCTCTACCTACCAATCTTTTTATATCTCTTTCCATCTAAAAAGAAATCGTAGGAAATCTTTTTCTATCTTTTAAAACGAACAACCTATTATCATCGTAGTTGTGTAAAATCCTAGAAACGTTGCAATACCTAACGGCCAATGAATTCTTAGGATAACCCCAAAGATTTTGTACGGTCCAAATACGAGAGTATATTTTATCTCTCATTGTCTTTCGGTCCTTTTCGATGAGTTAGATCAAACGGTGAAATAAAATAAAAATAAACTAACGATAAATAAAGAAAGAAAGAAAGAAAGAAAGAAATGAAAGTCTAAGGTAGTAGTATAGTAGCCAATAGTTTTCTTTTCTATAACACTAGAAGAAGCCAATGTCTGGTTAAACACGAACAAACTCCTGCCACTGTATTAGCTCACTCTATATAGTTGTCCTAGGAAAAGGGATACTTCTTCCTATCGAAAAGGACGATCACCACCAGCTGAAAGAAAGAAAAAGAAGAAAGAAAGAACGAACGAAATAAAAAAGATAGAAAAAGGAAATGAATCTTTGTGTATAGTCTTCGTTCTAAACAAAAAAGAAAAACTCACTGACAACGATGCACTTATATACTTTTAGTTAGACTTTTGACGTGGTTTTTCTTTTAGATCTACCTTCAACTTCTTCTTCTTCTTCTAATTATTATTCTAGTTTTACTTTTTTTTTCAATTTATTTTCTTATTCTTTCAATCTCGAAACGAGTAATAATGAATCTGTATTAAGAAGAAAATGGTGTCTTTTGCATCAAACCCTTGCCCAAGTTTAATGCACAATTTTTTTTCCTATCTTCTTCTTTTTTTTCTCATATTTTTTATTTCTTATTTATTTCTCTCTTTCTTTTATTTTCTTCTTTATTTTTTATTTTTTTTTCGCTTCTCTATTTTTCTCTCTTTTTCTATCCTAATCTTTCTTTCATATTTACTCTTTCTCTGTCTTTGATATTCTCTCTTTCTTCTTTATCTCTTATTTTCTTCTTTCCCTTTCTCTCTCTCTTTCTCTCTCTCTCTCTCTATTTCTCCAAAACGTTTACTCACCAACCCAACCAAACAGAACGCCTGTCTGGCGCCACAGGAACCTCTCTTCTTCTTCTTCTTCTTCTTCCTTCGAATCCTTTTTCATTTCTATCTGTTTCTCTCTTACTCATATTCCTTCTTTGCATCTTCTATCTCTCTTTCTCTTTTTCTTTTTCGCTGTCTTTTACGCTTTCTTCGATCTAGATTCGTCTATCTTAGCACAAGTATCTTTCCTTCTTACTCTTTCTTTCTTGTTTTCTTTCTTTCATTCTTTTTGTATATCGATCGTTGTGCTCTTTCCATGCTTTTTCTTTTTCCTTCTACTCATCTTCTTGGCTTCTTACAGGCATCGGAGCTTTGTCTCTTTATCGGCGATCTGTCTCCAAACAAAAATCTCGTTCCTCATCTTTCTCTACCTCTTTTTTTTTCTTTTCCATTTTCCATCCTCACTTCTTCTTACATTTCTCTACCTCTTTCTCTTTCTCGTTTCTTATGTTAGCCACTTTCATTTTACGACGTAGCAGTCTGAAGAAACGATCTTTTCTATATGTTCAAAACACTGATCTTCTTCTTGGATAATTCTTCATCCCTATTTAAAAGTTTCATTTTCGTGTTACCTATCGTCTTTTGTATCACCTACCACACCATCTGATTTCTCAGCTTTGTCATTATTCTTTTGATCTTTTACTCTTTCATTTTATTTTTTTATTCCTTACTTTTTTTTATAAATAATCAATGTTTTCTTCATTATTTTACACCACGATTTATTTTTATTTATTTCTTTTGAAATACAATAATAATCAACGATTTGAATGCTTTAAAATACAAATCGAAAATATATAATTATATTATTATTATTTTTATTATTATTATTATTATTATTATTATTGAATTTATCAAAATAAAAATATGTTCTAATATGATTTGATTATTCATTTTTTTTTATCATAAATTTAATTCTTTGCACACACATCTTTCGAGTTTCCGGATCAACAAACCAAGTTATGATTATTTATTATATTATATATTTTTTATATATCTTTTTCTCTTTCAGAAAATTGCGGTAAATAAATTTATCAAAATATTAAATAAATTCCTTACCAAAAAGATTTGGGTTAAAATATTTTAATTAATTATTTAATAATACGAAATAATTATTTTTAATTAGATTCTCTCAACGTGCTGGTCGATTTTATATATCAAATTTCTTTTGGTCTTTTATTATTATTATTTAGCATTAATTATAAAAAGAAAAGTTAAGAAATAAATGAAAAAGCATTGAGGATAAGTTAGAACGGTAATAAACTCGTGTCACGAAATTGACCTTTTTACATCGTTATGGTCATCTCTTGAGTATTAATAATAGGTGCAGCTGATCGAGACAAATGACCGGACTTGAAGACGCTTTGTAAAACGAGAACGAGTTGTTTCCGAGTATTGTTCCGCATAATACTTCTCTTCTGTATGTATATATAGTTCAGTGATGCGTACGAATCTTTACAATTAGAATTTGTCTTCCTTTATTAAAAGGCTCATACTTTAAAACAATGGCGAATTAATTGTGAGTTCAATGCCCGAACAAGACAACCGTGTTTTTTTTTATTTTCCTTTCACGAGATTTTTCTACAAGTTTACAAGTTTTTAATATTTAATTATTACATTTATAACTATCGACAATTGATTATCAATAATTTTTTTATATTTTTTATTTGACATTTTGTATTGATAAAATAATTAATTAATTTTTTTTATCACCTTTAATATGCAAAGCGTTATCGTATTATTAATTTGATATAAATAATTTCTTTTTTTTATTGTTATATTCGATATTGTGTATATTTTACGTTACTATGAAGAGGTCATTGACATTGGCAGACTGACCCAGATAATTTATTGGTAAACAGCTGATCGATGTATGTTACGGATAGCAAAAAAGTCGCACCTGTTGTGGAAATGTCGTTCACCTATATAAATTCATGGAATCGAGTCGATCAAGTAAAATTACAAGAAGGTAAAAAAGTTTCTTAATCCTTTACTCGAGATAACTTATTATCTTTACTAATTACGAACACGAACCTTTATGTATATATATATATATATATATATATATATATATATGTGTGTGTGTGTGTGTGTGTGTGTGTGTGTGTATCTGTGTGTATATAAAGTAAATACTCACATAAATTACATAAATTTGTAAAACCCACGTCAGTGTGTACTACAAAAGGAAGAGGATGACCTCGATGCATCAGATATTAAATAAGATCCATATTTTCTACTTGGAAATATCAAACGTGTTTTGTTTCTTAAAATACGTTCATAAAATTATTTTCTCTCTATGTATCTGTTGATATATTTTTTTTTCATTACTATTTAATCGTTTAATATTTTTTCGATAAATATTTTATTCGATATGAATAATAATAAATTGTTTTGCATTAACACATACTGTATATTTCTTTTTTTTATGTATAAATAATCACTGAACAAATAGTAATCTATTTTTTTTAATATATTCATATAAATATTCAGTGAGTATCTCTTAAAATCACGCGCACGCTATTACTATTTCATATGGGAAACTTTGTTTAAAAAAAATATTACTATTATTTATTACTACTATTAGAACATCAAAGTCACGCAAGCAAAAATTGTTCACAGCCGGAGGGTAACGATTGGAAATACTATTCCTTCTACACATTCCCTTTTGAAGTATTGACCATGGAATAAAGAAAGCATCCAAACCTTCCCCCCTTCCCACCCACCTCCTCTCACCTTTTACTTGCATTTTCACGCCAGTGCTAGCGGCTATCTAATGCATGATTCACTCTATCTCTCTATCTCTGGTTTTTATATATTTTTCTCTCTCTCTCTTTCTTTCTATATATATATATATATAAGTTTATCTCGAGTTTATCGAAAATCTATCGGATTTTTAAAGGATCTTTTCCAACCTCCCTTTTATTCCTATCCAAACATTGACGTTTTACGATAAGCTGGCAGTCAACATCGATTAGGATAAAAGGTTGATATTGAACAATTTTGTTCTATTCAAATTTATTATTTTTTTACCTTTATGATTCGAGATGTATGTAAATGAGTTCTTTGTTTGTTTTTTTCATTTCATACAATGCTGCGAACAAAATGAGAACTAATTTTTTTTCATTTTTTTTTATTCTATCTATTATCTATTCTTTAGTTTTACTTTTATCTTCGTAAATAATTGATAAGAACTAATGTAAGAAACGTTTAGTAGTTTAAGTTTTACAGAAGAACCAATTAAGATAACACCTGTAAAGCGGATTAATTCGTATTATGTTACATTCGATGGTTACGAAGAAAGTGACAAAATGATTTTATTTTTATGAAATAAATTTTAAATATATTATAAATGAACAAGTGGACGAATGATCGCAAAACGTGTCTTAAACACTCGAATATCGAATAAATATTTTTTCGTATATATATTTTATAATAATTTTCATTCGTATCTCGTATGAGAAATATTCTCTCTATCTATCTATCTCTCTCTCTCTCTCTCTCTCTCTCTCTCTCTTTTTCTCGAAAATTATAAAAACATGTTGGAACCGGTACGAAATAGTAACACAATTGTTTTCAACGGGAAACGTTGCACGCTCGGCAATACGATGGTAAGAGAAACGGGTGTTGAATAAATATAAATGGGCTCTCGTATATTTGGAGCGTAAAATTAACAGATTTTTAAAAGAGTCGAGCTTTTGTGATAACGTAATATGTGCTACATAAAAAGCTACACTTTATTTCAACATATATGTACATATGTATTATATATGTGTATTATGCTACTTACATATATAATTAGATATATATATATATATATATATATATATATATATATATATATTTTTTTATATTATACATAAAAATATTGTTATTGTATTATTGTAAATATTGGGTTGAAATCGAAAAGTTCGTGGCCAAATTTTTAAGAAATATTCAAATTAAACAACACTTTTCTATTTCAATTTATATTTATAAAAGTATATTCAAAGATTCCCTCTCAAGAAAAACGTAAAGACAAAGTGATTTTGTTAGATGACAACGCCCGGCCTCATGTTGCAAAACCAGTGAAAACCTACCTGGAAACGCTTCGGTGGGAAGTTCTACCCCACCCGCCGTATTCACCTGACATAGCCCCTTCCGATTTTCACCTATTCCGTTCGATGGCACATGGCTTAGCTGAACAGCGTTTTCATTCTTACGAAAATGCTAAAAAAATGGGTCGATGCTTGGATAGCCTCAAAAGACATGTCGTTTTTCCAACGCGGAATTCATATACTGCCAGAAAGATGGGAGAAAGTGGTCTCTATTGATTGGCAATACTTTCAATAAAACGTTTTTGTTCCTCATATTTTAAATAAAGTTTTTATTTTGTAAAAACAGCGAGAACTTATTCAAAGCCCTAATATTAAAATTTACTAATTAAAAATCAAGCATATTCTTACGTATTTATAAATTATTATCGAACTTTATTGATAAATTTAATATTTATTTTATTAGTTGTACTTATTTGTATTATATCAGTTGTTATAAACATATTCTTATCGTTTTGATCACGTTTGTATAAGAATATAGTATAATACATACAGGTAAATATATAAATTTATTATATACATTCGTTTCACTCTACGTGACTATATCGAAATCGAATTATCGATTCGACCAGAGGTTGACAATCGTTTTGCGTTACGACCCATTGATATAAGTACGACGTTATACTCGTATGGCCATCAAGAAAGATGAGTAGTATAATATCTAATGTTCCGTTAAAGATTGTAATATTTATTTTCTCCATCAGTTGCGGTCGATGATCAATTTATATCGACGTTTATTTTCGTCCTCTTGAATGAATATTTTTATCCAACTTTATCATCTTCATTGATCTTCTAGTTGAATAACAAGATAAATTATAAGTTAACATTCATACATTCAATTTCTTTTTTTATTTCATTTTTCCTCTAATATTTTCTCAAACCTTGTGATATCATTGATTTTAATCGAATAACAAATTTTTCAAATTAAAATTCGTTCAATGATAATAGACCCCATTCAATTTCTAACTCACATATTTCTTACGAATTCTGATCGCATCAATAGTTTATGTTTTTTTTTACATGTATTATCTAATGGGTATGCGTTAAGGTACATCCAATCTAGATATGTCAAATTTCCATAACAATAAATTCCAACATTCTAACAAATTCCGGTCACATCTATTTTTATTTTAATACATATTTTTCCTTGATGTTTTTTTTTGTTTTACACAGGAACGTAAAATATGTATAATAAAAAATTCTATCGAATTTCGATGCTGACATAGATTTTTTTATTTCATTTTTCTTTTTTATATTTTCTAATATAAAAAATTTTTTTTTATTATTATTATATGCGTTAACACACTTACGTGAAATGCAAAAAAAAAAAAACATTTTTGACCGAAAAACTAATTTCATATAATTGTTTCTTGTTCATTGGAATTTTTTTGTTATTTTTTTATCTAATACAAAAAAAAACTTTTCTTTATTTTAATGGAAACTGAAAATAAAGCACAAAAATAATAAGTTTTTCTATCGACAAACATAGAGTGTAGGTGTTAGTATAATATACATATAGGAAAGTGAAGTAATCTATATTATCAGCTTGGCGCTATGAAATAACGTTATAATCTATCTGGAAGCTGCGATGGATACTCTGATTGAAGAGAAAATCATCTCGTTAATAGACACCGGATCTTGAAGGTAGGCCAACATCGCCTAATCGGTTCTTCCATGGTCGAAATACATTTTCCAGGGTTGTAGTAATTGTAGCAGCAACAGTAATAGTAGTAGTAATAGTAATAGTAGTAGTAGTATGAGATAAATTCCAATATGCTGCTGGTTAGCACAATGTACCGAGAAACAATCTCTTCGTGTATTACGCTTCAACGGGTTACACGGATCGATTCACGAAACTTTATAACGAAATTGTTCTAATTTACGTATTACTTTGTGCACGAATAAATATGTTCCTTATTTTTTAATATTATTATTATTATTATTATTATTATTATTATTATTATATTATTACAATACAACGTATACACCTGCACGTATATATATGCGTGTGCGTATAAATTATGTAACAAACGTATCTATTATTTATTCGTTTGTAAGAATTGTAACGATTCGGGCGAATTACAATTTTTTTTCATTTTAGATTAGATTAATTTCAAAATTATGGAAGAACGCTTTAATCGTGAGATATATTTAGTTTTATTATTTTTATTTAGACGGTAAAATCCATTTTTACGAACGTATAAACGCACGTTTATAATATACACGTAAATACACACGAATACTTTTAAAGAAATAAGAGAGAGAGAGAGAGAGAGAGAGAGGAAAAAACCGAACTTTTTTATTGTGTCGTGTTCACAAGGATTTATTTTCCTCGCATCTGTTCATCCCTTAAAACCACTCATCCCCTATTTTATCTCTCTCTCTTTTCTTTTTTTCTCCCTTTCTTGTTCTTGTTTCTAATGTACTCGTTTCTGAAAATAACAAAAAAAAAGAAAAAGAAGCAGAGTGTTATTTTATCGATAATGGAATCTCGTAGCCAATAACCTTTAGCTCGATCAAGGGAAGACGATCAGCATCGATAAGAGAGGAAACGTTCTTATAATTTCTTTGGTGGAAAAATAGAAAAAAAAAAAATAAAAGGAAAAAGAAAAAAGATCCGAAAATTGAGTTGAAAAATTATTCTATTTCCCAATCGACTAGGTTTTTTTTTTTTCAATTGAATGAGAAGGACTTGGGAAGGGAAAGGAAGGAAGAGAAGAAGGAAAAAAAGAGATAGGAAATAAGGAAGTGAAGGGAAAATCGTTTTCAACTTGACATTTCCGTGAAACTAACGGGGGGATACACCATAGACGAAAAATAGATGAAAGTAAAAGAAGATGAAGAAGATGAAAAAGATGATAGAGAAAAGAGAACAGGAAGGGAATGGAAAAATAATTTCAAAAGAATTTTCTATGATCTTCGTCGACCTACAACTCCGAAGAAGAAAAATTTAACGGTGTTGGGAGGTTTGAGAATTAAAAAAAAAAAAAAAAATGAGGGAAACAAGTAAATTCAAATAGAAATAAAAAAAAAAAGAGAGACAGTTTTTTGTTCACGTAGAAGTGTATCCCGATTCAATATGACGGAGCAACGTGCAAACATAAATCATTTTGTAAACTAAACGACGAAATGTCTTCTCTCACGTACACGCACTCACACACACACACACACACATACACACACCCTCTCTCTATCTATCTCACTTTTCGTACGGGTATTTTGACGATGAGGCAAATAACCTAACGATGTGTTGCTATTTGGTCATTACCTAGGTATTAACGTCGTGTAAAAGCCAAAACACGTAAACTCATTAACCAGAGAGAAAAGTTTTTCCCATAAGATATATCGTCGCGATTCGTTTAACTGCATCTTGTCAAACGACTCTTTAACAGGTTTTAAAGAAGTTCAAGTGGTTTTAAGAGGCAAATATATAATTGACTATTTAAACAATTATTATTTTACATCATATATTTTATTATTCTATTTTGATGAAATTTATTTTATAATAATCATTTATAGGATATTCATTAAAATCTATTCTCGTATCTTATCGAACGACTTTCAACGAAAGATAAAATAGTAGAGAAAACATTGAATAGGGAGTTTAGTGAGATTATTATTTAAAAAAAAAAATTGGATCATTTTTATTTCATTGAATTCGAATAAAATCTATATGTATTACTATACTTAAAGTGCAAATATCGATTTAAAAAATATAATCTTTTAGGAAGTAAAACTATCGAGAAATGTTTGGAACATAGCCAGATCCATTTTATCTATCTATCTATCTTTTTCTCTTTATCTTTCTCTTTTGCTCTCTTAATCGTTTTCCATCTCTCTCGTTCTCTCTCTTACTCGCGTGTAATTATATTAAGTTAGAGGATATCAATTTTCTAGCGTTGTATCCACACGTAAGGGAAATCAATTTTCATTTATTTCCAGTGAATCCTACCGATCGATTATCTTTCTATCTGTCTCACACACAGAGAGCCGCGTACACATTTACGCACACACAGGTGCACAATTTTATTCTCTACGTGTCACGAAGTATTCCAATAAAATCACAGTAACTGGAGTGGGAAGAGAGGGAGGGGAGTCCTTTTAAAACTTTAATGATCAAAAGCAATCGATGTGGAAACGTATTAATAGAATTTCCGAATAAAACTTAAGAGGGGAAAGTTAACTTTTGTAGAATCTAATTAAAAAAAAAAATAAAAAAAGAGAAAAAAGAAATAAATAAAATAAAATCAAAGTGCATTTTTGCACTCATTTAATAATATAATATGTACTGTAATACAATTAATGTAATAATACATTTACATTTTAATTTCATTTACAATATTAATTTTACAAATAATCTCGCGTAACAATTATTGAATAAATTTCGAGCGTACATATTTTAAAACTCAAAATGTAGAAATCGTGAGCTCGGTTTATAAACGTATTCGTATTTACCTTAAAACTAGGTCAAATTTATCGCACGATAAAAATATTTAGGTCACAAGCAAAAGGGGTAGGAAAATCTAGTAACGAAAGCACAAATAACGTTACGACAATAAAGGACTTGCACGACTACGGCCTAAGACAAACTCAATGAATTTGAAAATTGAAACATTTACAATGCATATACATAAATATGTACACTGTACATATACATACACACACATATTTACACGCATCCAAAGTACGTACATTACAATCCAAGAGTTTCAAATCTTTACGTACATTTTAAAGAAACAGAATATTTGCAAGAAAAAGAATACAAAATCAAAAAAATGAACAGAGCTTTAAAGCAACCTAGGTAGATTTATTTTATCAGCAATGTTGTTGATAAAACATTTTCAAGATAGAATTTATTTTATATTTTATCAAGGATTCAGTATTTTTCTTTGAGTTATCGTTTTATTAAAAAAAAAAAAAAATACAAAATTTGTGTTAGAATTCGAAAGTAATTGAAGATTTGTCTATAATAGGAAAATTTCGAGCATCGTTTTAAAATTATTTTTATAAATTATAAAAGAACATTAGAATAACGTCAGTGTTGCATATTGTGTACAAAATTTATCTATTTATTCAATTCTTAAGAAAATCAGCAAGTTATTTCAAACTCTTGACAGATAGTAAATATATATACTTATAGTATATCCTGGAAAAGTTAGACACTTGTATATATTAGTTAACGAAAGACTTTGTTACATATTCACTTTGATATTCAATTATATACGTACACGCATAATAACTGAAATATCCAGATATTGTACATATTTTTCTTTGGAATGAATTTATTGTATGTATTTAGTATACTTGAATATGTTATCTCTAACCACACGCGAAATCCATTCATTTCTGTACGTAGTGTTACTTCTGTGGTCGAAATCACCACATCGTTTATCTATAACGGTGACTACCTAGCTGGGATTGGATTTTCACAGGATACAAACGTATGCACACAACACATATATATATATATATATAGAATAACGTATCTATATAGTATTGTACATAGTCATATGTCATTTACAAGGTATAGTACACGTATTTTGACGTAAACGTACAATGATAAATACATACGCGTATTGGCGAATGTGGCAAAGGGAAGAGTCATGTTTTGATTAGTTTGTAGTACACAATAATCGATGGATGATACCATCGAGCCCGAAACCTTTTGAAAATCAAAACCCTATCATATATTTTTCTCGCATTTTTTTTTTTCTTTTATTTCTTCGTTTAAAGCTCTTTACATTTGTGATACAGTTAAATATATTAAAAATTTGTAAAAGAATATAGTACGTGAACTTTAATCTATATATATTATACGTGTATATGTATTATACGTATTTTATCTATATATATATATATAATACGCAAACTTTTATCTAGTATTTATATATTTTATAAATCTTTGATATATATTTTATTAGTTTGTTTTAAAAAAGAAGATATAACAACATGATTAATAATTAAATCGTACGAATACGGTAAATATTTAATTGAAAATAATTTCTGTACACATGATTTGTTGATATATATTTATTTTTTCGTAATCTGAAATACGAATGATAAAATTTGCATAATTTTTATTTTTTATTTTTATTTTTTATTTATTTTTTTTTTATTTATTAAGAGAAACATTAATTTTAAGGAAAGAAAGATTTGAAAGAAGATTTTCAAGAGCGATTGGTCTGCTTACGCAAGAACGTACTACTTGTACTACTTGTTACATATATATATGTAAGTTTACTTGTAAGACTGGTGCGGTCTCGCAATAGCAGATAAGAACTTCTCGAATTACTCAAAGTTAATGCCACGACATAAACGCGAGAAGTTTTAACATTATTGCTAGGGTCCGCGGAACCGCACACGTGCTCTCTTAGATCTACCCTGAGAAGATTTGTATGTAGCTTTTCGGTTTATTTCTTCTATCTTTCTTTCTATATACGTGTATATACATATATACGTATCTTTGTGCCATGTAAATATGTATATATTATGTATGTACGTATGTACATATGTACGAATGTAAATATATATGCATGTATAAATTTACTATGTTACTGTACGCTGTACATTTCGTTTTTCCGTATGAAAATTGTTCAAGTTTTCATGCTAATCGAACTCTCTCGCTGGAAACTAGGAACCAACTTGTTTCTTTTTCTTCTTGGAAATTTCTTTCCAGACCACCATGATTCAATATTATTTATGTTTATCATACTGAAAAGTACTACCTTCTGGTAATCCTAATGTGTCTTTTTCTTTTTTTACAACTGCAATGAAAAAAAAACGCGTTTCGTAAAAATTATTTATAAAATCTATTTCTTTTTGTTAATTATCACGTAATAAATGTATGAACATCATCATTTTACAGCGATACACGAATTAGTATTAAAATAAACAAAAAAACATAAAGAATGAAATAAAAAACTAAAAACTATCTCGTCAAACTAATTAAATTACATAAACGATTCACTTAATTATCGATAAACGAATTGTCGAAAATCCTGCAAAATAATAAATTTGGATATTTCCAAATAAAAGAAACAAACCAAAGAAATTTGTAACAAAATTGAAGTCGTAGTATGGACCAAGTAGGACCATTGAATAAGTTCGGGAATAAAAAAAAACAAAACCTCGGCCGATATTTGAAAATCGTTCCGTGTCCACGCTTCGGTATCTTTTCGTGAAAAAAAATTCAACCGGGAAGGTAACCAAAAATCAACGAGCGAGAGAAAATAAAAAAAAAAAGAGATGAACAAAAAAAAGTAATAGAGGGTGGAAACGAAACGGAGACATATACAGACATGGAAAGAGAGGGAGAGAGAGAGAGAGAAAGAGATAGAAAAGAATAGATGAAGTTGGCCAGTGAAAACGTTTTGTTGTAGGAGAGGTTTCTGCGGTTGGAAGAGCTTCGCCAGGAATGGTAAAACCAACGAAGCGTTAAAGCCGACCTCGAAAAAGCAAAACCTCGATTTTCTTCCCCACCTCTCCCTACCCCTATAGGGATAGGGATCCTTTTCTCTTTCTCTTTCTGTCTCACTAAGTTTCTTTTTCTATATTTCACAGTTTCCTATCTCTGTCTTTCTTTAAATTTCTTTCAGTTTCTTTCCCATCTGTTTCTATTTTCTTATTTTCATCGTTATAGCAAAAGTACCGTATCTTGTATCAAGATTTTAACGAAAGAATCTGTAATAAATCAGGCTCGGGAATGACGCAAACCATTTAACGCATGAACGCTATCGCGAGAAAGACCCCCTTTTACTTTTTACGTTGTAAAATATCCTTTTTAAAGGACTTATACAGTCTTATTTCCATCTAAATAAATCTTTGAATTTGACTAATAATTTTCTTGTCTCACTCAGTTATTTTCAACTCGATCTTATTTACGCTACAATTAAACGAAATTATTTTTCTTATATTTTGTTATAGTTAAATTATATTATCGAAAACATTGTAATTAATATTATATGCGTTGTATTAATAAAAATATAATGAAATAAAATTCATTGGGAAAGAGAAAAAAATATATAATATCGATTTAAAAAAAAGAAATAATATTAATAAAATGAGGAAGTATTTTTTATTAGAATTTATTTACATTTAACATTCAATTATAGTTTCTTTTTTCATCCCCTTTTCGTGTTCATTTATGCACGTACATACACACATATAATTATACCTTCTCCTCCTCTCATCTTTCACTCTCTCTCTCTCTCTTTATTTCTTTTTTTTATCTTTATTTTTGATAATGCTTGTATGTATATATGTATAAGTTATAAACCTAACACTTTTTTTGTTCTACTTTATCTTTATATCCTTGTAACCATACTACTCGAAGACAACATTGTCCTCTTTTATCCTTAACACGCGTTCTCAAAAAAAAGAAATGGAAAAAAGAACGAAGGGGGAACAAGGTAGCCAAGGGTTGAGGCTTGGCGAAGTGGGACGGGAAAGGATGAGAAAGGGAATGAAGGAGAACAACGAATGCAAATCCGTGCCGTTTCTCTTCATGGATTTTTCTTCTTCTTCTTCGAGAGAGAGAGATAGAAAGAGAGAGTGTAGGAGACTTCGTTTTTCTTAGGATAAGCGTCGCGACGCTGCCAGTTAACTCTTACAAAGGATCTTTCTTATATATTCTCTTTTTATTCCCTGTTTTCTCTTTTTTCCTTTTTTTTTGGCGTTCACCTTTAGTCGTCCTCTCACGTGTCCTTTAACTTACGCTCTCAAGATTCCGTTTTTTAAGTTTAGAGTGCAATGAAATTTTGTTTGAACATTATTCGACAAAATTTTATTCAAATTTAATTCATACATTTTTTTTATTTCATTTTTGTTTATTTAAATGACTGAAAAGGAAAGGCCAATTCTTTCTTTTTGTTTTCTTTTTTTTTAATTTGAGATAAAAATGTAGTATTTAAATTTAAAAGTAAAATTTTACTTGTTTCTTTTTCAGAATCACTCGTTTTTTTACTTTTCATAAATGTATTATACATATAAAATTTTTGTTTTTTTTGTAACTTACAATAAGCTTTATAATTTGCTTTTTATTAATTTTTTATCAGAATTGAAAGATATTTTTAGTCACCAATTTGTAAAATAAATAATTAATATTTATAATAAACGTTTAGGATTCTTTGAATGTTATAGACAAATTAATTTAATACTACATATATATACCAATACTATTATTATTATTTTTTACAATTTTTCATTTAGACCAACGTTACATTTCTATACTTCAACGTGGAACTTTTATTTTTTGTCTTTTTTAGAAACGTTCATAAATACCGATTGCAATTGACCTTCTTTTTATGATATCTTTCTTATATCTCTATTCTTATAGAAAAAAAAAAAATAATAAAATAAAGATACCCTATGTGCTTGGAACAGCATGGGAATGTCCGAATTCTCGGCTCGAACCTTACACTTGTGTCCTTCCAAGAAAGGATATTTGAAAAAAGGAAGACCATTTGATTGTCTATTTCTCTCTCTCTCTCTCTCTCTCTCTCAATCTCATCGACTTCTTTTTACGAAGAAAATAGGTGAAGGGCGGTGAACGCCTTGTGGTCCTTCGAAAGATTTTTCTGAAACATCCTGGCTCGAGTGTGACCGTAAAACTGCGAGACAAGGGTTGAGAACTAATACACTTTTCTTACTCTCCTCACCTCTACTCACCGTTATCCAACCATCTTCTCTCTCTCTCTCTCTATCTCTCTCTATCTCTCTCTCTCTCTATCTCTCTCTCTCTCTATCTATCTCTCTCTCTCTCTCTCTCTTTGACTGTCCCTTTTTTTTCGTAAATTTAGGGGGATATGTTGTGAAACAACCTCCTAAAAATAACGAGATAACTCGTTTTCTGGGGTGGCATTCAAACGTTCTCATTTCCAAAAGTATGTTTCCCTTTCTCTCTCTCTCTCTCTCTCTCTCTCTCTCTCGCACACACACACTTTCTATTTCTCTCTTTCTTTATTTCTTTTTTTCGTGTCTTTCACCCCCACGTCCTTTCCTCACCTACCCCTACTACTTTAACATCTCCATCATTTCTCTCATCCAAACGAAACTTTTCTAGGAGACTGTTCTCTGACTGTGCTATTGTGTTTTTTTTCTTCTTCTTTTTCATTTGAATGTTTTTTTTTTTTTTTTTAAATTAGAATGACCCTTTTTGTTTTATCAAACCCGTAGAAAATCGTGAATATCGATCGAAAGATAATTCCGTATAGATAGGATCAAATTTGTTTCATAATTAGTTCGTCGTCTAATTCGAAACGGATAAATTGGGAATCGTATCTATGCATTTGAACTGAAACTAAATGTGTAAATAGTTTTGATTATTTTTGTAGGTTTCCATTTTTTTTTTTTTGACCATCGTAGAGTCCGTTATTTTTGCGATTTTAAAAAAATGAACTGTGCTTTTTTTGTTGTTGTTCAACCTTACCGATAAAATTAATTTTGAAATTTTCGAAATAAACAAAAAATTGTTATTAAATAACCTTTTGAGTTCTGAATATTTTTATCTAAAATATTTTGTAGCAACGGAATTGTTTATTATTAACTAGCTTCTAATAATAAATTATATTTAATCATTAAAGTTTTTCTTTATATAAATATAATTTAATTAATTAATATAAACATTACATTATTTTATATTAATATTAACAAACACGCATATGCGTCGATAGACCACTCTGATAAACTTTACAAAACGCATATGTGCATCCATAACACTCAAAGGGTTAACAATAAATTTGTATGATTTAAATTATTTAAAATTGTAAAAATTATACTCAAATTTAATGAAAGAATTAGAACAATATTAGTTTGAATATTTTTGAGAATACGATGAGTAGAAAAAAGTAGATAGATTTATGGTAGTCGGTATTATTTCTTTGTTTGCCGTGAAATAAATTCTTTTTTATTACAGCGAAGAGGATGTGTGTGTGTGTGCGTGTGTGTGTGTGTTGTTTACGTGGAATTAAATAGAAAAAACTAATCGATAAATCGTTGATAAGTTCAATTGTCCGCATGCTTATCGTTTCTACCAACGTGCATGTGACTTTCGCGTATTGTCGTTTTTCCTATCAGAAATTGACCACAGTTTGCTTCAATATTTTCTTTGAAAATAAAAGAAATAAAAGAGAGAGAGAGAAAGACGCAAAGGTTTAATTCATTGCGATATGTTCAATTCTTTTTATTCTCAAAATTCCAAATATTATCCTAGGTTTGTTCGTCGTGATACATCAAATGTATTTTCCTACATGTATTTTGTAATTATTTTCAAAAGATCTTTTTTTAAATGAAATGAGAAATTAATTAATATGACAGACATCATAAGGATCAAATTTATCTTTGCTCGATCGTTAAATGTTTGAAAAAAGTATATATATTATACGAATTATAGTCCGGTAATTTCTGGTATTATATTTTTATGTAAAAAAAACCTTAAAGAATGTACTTTCAAACAAGAATATTTAACAAAATGAAAAATGATTTAATTAATTTAATAGATATATGCTATCGTATATATTTTAATTAAACAAAGATCGTATTTATCTTTGCTGAGTCATTAATCATTTAATAAATGATAAAATGATGAAAGTTACATATTGTAAATTTCGAATTATATTATAATAATTAAATGTTTATACGCCTACTTTTAAACGTAGTATACTCAGTTAATGAAAAATTCATAAATTCATTCGTCATATCTATGCTAGGAAAAATTATAATAAATAAATTAATTTATTTCTCGATCATTTGCAAAAAAGAAAAAGTTTGAAAAAGTATAACAAATATGGTAAAATTTGAAAATACATTTCGATTGTAAAACAATTGTACGACTACTTTTATTACGAATATGTTAAGTTAATGAGAAAAATTCAATAATAAATTAATTATTATTTTTTCTCTATTATTAATCATTTAAAAAAACCAATCAGCAAAGTGTGTAATACAAAAAGTAATTTGAACAGATTGTATTTTATTGATTAAATATACGTTCAGAATTGTCATTCGAATTTTATTGATGTTCATGGTCAATTGCATACAATACACAACCACGGTTATATTACTATATTCGACACACACTAATACCCATTTACACGTGTGCCACTATGTATTAACAAGGTAGCCCTCCAGCTACTCTGAACGTGCTGTAACGGATAGCCATAGATAAATTAAGATTGGTATCTGGGTAATCACGAGCAGTGCTTAGCTTGGTCTCTCTCTTTAGGGAGTATATCTGTACTAGTTTCCACTACTTTTCTTTACAATTGAGAAAGAAATAGACAACTTGCCATTGGTTTTCCTTCCTTCCTTTTCTTTCTCTTATTTTTGTCCATTTTCTTTTCTGTTTTTTTTTTCATCAACTCAAATCGATCTCTTTATAATGGTCTTCCTAAACAAAAAAATTTGACTCGTAATTCGAATAAATAATATTTTTCATTTATTGAAAAATTTTTAATAAATCAAGAGCATTGTTAAATACTGTTTTTATTATTTTGTCATCTCTCAGTGATCAGTATTTGCAAATACCGTTTAAAAATATTATTAAAAAAATACTTTTACAAAAATATTTAATGTATAGAAAAATCAAAGATTAAAAATTATTTATCGTGAATTTAATTTTCTTTTTTAAATCCCACTATATAGGAAATAAAAAAAAAATTACATCAACGATAAGCGTAGAAAAAGGGAAAAAGAACAAAAAAAAATAGAAAAATAGAACAAATTTCAAGTTAGATTTGCGCGTCAATGTTGAGAGAACCATACTTATACGTAAAAATTGTACATACACACACACATATTTTGTCTCATCGTCAAACGTTTTCACGTTTTCAATGGTGGCTTTAAAAAGAGTATCCATTTTTTTTCTCGCGTTAATGTCAAAACACGAAACGATCAAAGCTCTTTTCTCTTTGAAGGGTGCATCAGAGGAGAATGAGGATGAGTAGGCAGAGAAAAGGGTAGAGGAGAGAGGGGAAGGAGTAGGAAGAGGAACAAAAAAAAATCCAAGTGCAATTGAAATAGTGCATACTCCGATTCGATCGAGCGTTCAGCGCTATTATCCGAAACTCGTGTCTATCGGCGTTGTTATGACACGTGCCAGATGCAAATCCCATTCTTTTTTATCCTACTACCCTTTCCCCCCTCCTCCTTCTTCATATCCCACCTCATCCCTTTTAGTCTTTCAATCTTTCTTCTACATAATGGGAACGACAGTTGACCAAAAATAAATTCAATTTGTCGATAACCAACAATAACAAACACATTTCACGTGATAATTTAATTATTATTTCATTCGGGAATTTAATTTTCTGATGTAAATATATATATTTCATGGTAACTTCAATAATATTTTACCCACATTTAATCGATGTGAAGTAAATCAAAGTAAAATAATAATATTTAACTTTGTATTTTAATTAAATCAACAATACAATAATTTAAATTAATAATAATAATAATAATAATAATAATAATAATATTCTTGTTCCAAATATAAAATATATTTACATTGGAACAAAAATTATTTCTTACAAATTGAAAAGTCACTTTAAAAAAAAAAAACCATAATAAAATACCAAATAATTAATTATTACTCGAAAAAAAATAATGATTTTTTATATAAAACAGAAAAGTATTATATATCAAACGTTATTCAATCATAAACGGTGCGAGTTTAATTTAGAATTACAGAAGAAAATTTACAACAGTACAGTCTCTTACTATCAATAATATAATTTTCGTAAAATTGTAAAAAGAAAGAGACAGAAATACAGAGAGAAAAAGAGAGAGAGAAATAGAGTTCTCTTTTTATCGTTGTTGATGACGCGAACGGTATAATGCATACGTAGTGAGGTACGTAACCCTTCGGAAAAGGAATACCTAGGAACCTTACCTTTTGTTGAAGCCGAAGGGAACGTGAATCGCAAACGGAAATCGGAGACTTGCGAATTCAATCGTAGAAGGGGTTAAGCGACAATGTGTGACCGTCGTAAGCTTATATAGAATTCTACATGACTATTTTTCTAACCCCCTTCCACACAGACCGTCCTCCTCTTAACCCCTCATTCTCTTTCACTCTGTCTCTGTCTTTCTATTTTCATTTTTCTTTTTCTTTTTATTTTCGTGCACGTTTGTAGATTGTCTACATGTATGTGCGTTTGTATTTATGTGTATATATATATATATATATATATATATAGTCGTGTATATTACAGTAAAGCGTGTAAAAGAACGATCTCGATCTCTCTCTAGGGAAGAAATTTGAGAACGCGTACGGGCTTTTGCAGCTGCAGGTGCAACAATATGCCCCTATATACCCATACTAACTATGTGTATAGTGGGTGTATGTGTATGTGTATGTTATGTCACTAGTTCGTACGCGCAGCTGCGGAACACGATAGTTCTTCCAATGAAACGTCGCGAAAGGAATGGATTTTCAAATGTTAAAGTATTTTGCGCGAAATTTCATTGACCCTTTTTTTTTATATGTTTCTTTTTCCTTCTTTATTTTTCTCGTTCTACTTTCTTTTATCTCGTTCTTTCGCTTTTTCTATTTCTTTTTTTGTAATTTTTTTTTCATTTTATCTTTAAGGCTTTTTGTATAATCTTTTTTCGATTTTATATTTTGAAGGGAGTATATGATTAATTTTTTCTTTCATCTTTTCATTTTTATACAAGGACAAAGAGAAAAAGAGAGAGAGAAAAGAAGATTAGTGATTGTTAATTAAAATTAATTTATTATTATCAAAATTGGAGATAACATGAAATTTTTGTTAACAGTCGTATTTTAATAATACAGATAGGAATTTAATTAGTTAATTAGGGCAAATTAAAATGCATATTTTTAAATCAATAAATGTATATTTTTTATAGCGAATACTTTAGAAATACTAAGAGCAGAAATTTATTAAAAGAAGTTTTCTATATGGAATAAGTGCATTTTCATTTTTATTTCATTAAATTAAGCCTAAAGAAATTACGCTAGATATCTAGCGACTTTGAAAATGACAAAAAATTAATTAAATACGCTGACGAATCCTATATATATTTTTTTTGTTGCAAAAAATTTACCTACTCTCATGAAATAACTCTTACATTATCGGATAATTAAGAATCTCAAACTATAATTACATTTCAGGTTTATAATTACTTAACTAAATTATAAATAATATTAATTAAACTACATTATTATTATTATAAAAAAATTAACAAGAAATAAAATTTCCATAAATTAAATTATATTAAAACTATCAAACCATGATATACCATTTTTAATTTATAATTACTAAACTAAATTAAAAATAATAATAATAATAATAATAATAATTATTATTATTATTATTATTATTATTATTATTATTATTATTATTATAATTAAACTATATTTTAATATTATTAAAAAAAAGGAAAAGAAATAATATATAAATCAATTGAAACAAAATTACAATTTTCTTTGTACAAATAAAAAAAAAACATCTTCAACCGAAATTAAAAATTTATGAAAAAAAAAACAAAAAGAGAAAAAGAAAGTATTTTAACGAAAGTCCAGCTCATGTATGGCTCGTAAAATTTGTACGTAACTCGATGACTAATTAATCCGACGTCGGATTTCGTGTTTGGTACTTGCGAGAGTATTTTTTTTTTTATTTTTATTTTTTTCTTTTTTTTTTCGACCTACCATGTCACGATCATCCGCATTATTCTCGCTCGGGCAAGCTTTTAATATTTTTGTTTACCCATGGTAGGGACCGATAGATAGGAAACAAGCTTCAACCCCTTGCTCTCCCACCCCCTGGAAGATTCGTTTTGCTCTCTTCTATCGGATGCCAAATAAACGGTTCCGTCGGTAGTTTCAAATTCTCCCCATCTTCTTTCTTTTTTTTTCTCTCGTTCGCGTTTTCATAAAAAAATGGAAAAAAGAACAAAAAAACACGTACAAAAAAAAAGGAAAAGGAAAAGAAGAAGAAGGAGAGAGATAAAAAAGAAAAAAGAAGAAAAAAAAATATGGCCGTGCCGAATACTACGAGGGGCATGTGAAAATTCGTTGTCACGAATTCTCGAGAGTTAAATCAGGCAAAGTTGTGTGCTGAAAAATTGACCGTCCGTGTGTGTCTCGATGTAAAAGGGGATCGAGGCCATGGGTGCATAGGAGCGTGCCAAAAAATTCGACTCAGTGTTCTCGACTATGTTACCCTCTCTCTCTCTCTCTCTCTCTCTTTTTTTTTTCTCTTACGAGCTTAAACCGCCCTCCTCCCTCATCCCCAACCCCCCATCGTTACTACTCCCGCCAACGATCGCGCATATAACACGATAGCTGCCTATTCGGTGTTTTGTTTTTTTCTCTTCTTCTTTTTTCCAATTATTTTTTCTTTAAAATTTTTTTTTTGCAACTTTCTCCGCCTCCTCTACTTCTTCTTCTTTTTCTATTTTTTTTCGTATTTTCTTTTTCTCTGCTTCCAACCACAGATCTACAAGCACGACTTTCTCGCTCCTCTTGCAAGGGAGAGGAAATCCTGCGAACTCATTCGATCGATAAGAATCTAGGACGTTCTCTTCGCAATTTTTGTATTTTCTTTTCCGATTTCTTATGTCGTTGACATTTTTATTTCTTTTTTTTCCTTAAACGCGGATAGAGGCAGGTTTACTATTTTTTTTTAATTTTTTTAAGTAAAATAATTTATTAGATGGTAAATGGTGTTATTTAAGAATTTTATAGTAAGGGTTGTTTGGGTAGAATGTATAAATTTGTTTTTTTTTCTTTTCTTTTCATATTTAAACATGGGTAGGGAAAAATATAGGTTTTTAAGTAAAATAATATATTACAAGTGAGATAAGGAATGTTATTTTACAGTTTATTGTAGTAATAGTACGGATATATAATAAGTGTAATATAAATATTTTTTGTGTGTTTAAATTTGTATATGTTAATTTCTTATACGCAGATAGATGTGAATTTTTTATCAAAATGCGTTACAAAGTAATACGATTTAAAATTTAATATTTAGTTTGAGTACAGTAACGAGATGAAACAATAACTCTTTTTTTTTTCTTTTCTAGCATATTAAATCAACTCACTTTATCTCGAAATCCAACTATTTCAATCTTGTTTAGAAAAATTTCTCATACGAATTCCCGTTCCTATTAGTTTTTCAATATTATTAAATCAAAACCTATACCAAAATCATCTTCGTTCCCATATCGATAAACCATTGCAATTTCCTCGAATCCCATTTCCCATACCAAATTTTCTATACCTCGACATATACTTGCACGAATATACTTACATATATATATATACGTATAATTCAATACACATATACACATACACGTATACATAAATATGGTACACGCTAGATAAGAAAACTGTGATATGTCAGCGGCATTTTTTATCAGGTCTGGGAAACTCACGTCGTTCAGCATTTACCTGATTGCCCGAATTGGTCCCCGTTTTATACTCGAAGTGAATTCGCGATCATTTCGCCTAACCTTTCCACCCTGTTTCCACCCCCTCTATCACCTCACCACCTCACTTACTTGATTTCCTTATTTTCTTATTCTTTCTTCTCATTCGCAAGTCTACAAACGTTACAAGCTTACTAGAAGGACGATTTTGTTCGACCGGTTTGTGGATAAACGCCACCCATCCCACCCTCTCGCCTTAGCCACCCACCTGCTTTCTCTCCGCCAAATGGGATTTGCCACGTTTTCGATTTCTTCTATCGAAATTATACTCGGGTTTCCAATCTTCCTAGATCCAGATCCTTCCTTGCATCTTCTCCTGGACTACTACTACTATTCTACTGAGCTTCTCGTGTTTGGTTCTCGTGAGAGAAGTGTCGTTCAACCAGATGACATCATCTGGAAAATCGTTTGCTATCGCCCTGATTCTACTTTTCTCTCTTATATTTTCCTTTTCTTTTTCATTCATTCCATTCTTTTTTCTCTTTCGTTTCCTTTTCCTTTTCTTTTCTTTTCTTTTATACCTCAATTTCTTCACCTTCGTTTTCTTTTTTTATATAAATGTCTATGTATATATTTGTACGAATGAGTGTGGGTTGTATTTGTGTGTCTACTAAGAACGTTGCGATTCGAAACGTGTAATGCGAATTCCAACTGTCGACTTTCCGTTTCAAATAGGTTTCATTTAATTTTATTTGATTTGATTTTATTATATTATATATGCAAAGTGCCAGGAATATTATTCGTAATAAATAGTAATTAAGATTATAACTTTTTGATTTTAGTATTTTTTGTAGTTTTCAAATTAGTAATTTTCAATATACACTTGAATCGATTAATTAACAATTATTTTAAAATTCTAATACACTCTACTTATATTACAGCATAATTTAATCCTCGAAGTCATCACTGAGCAGGAGTGATAAAAAAATTACATTAGAATGACAAAAATGATAAAATTAGAACGTTTGAATCTTATAAATTCTCTTTATTAGAAATATTATTACCGTTGCACACGTGCGCATAATTTGGAATGTCATATGAACAACATTAAATAAAAGAAACTTGTATATATGACAACCTGGCAGTCTGAAGGTGAATTTCGAGGAGGACTGTACTCCGAATATATATTTCATTCTTTTAAACATTAATACACATTCCCATCGATTAATTAAAAATTATTTTAATATTCTAATACATTCTACTTATATTACAGTATAATTTAACCCTCGAAGTCATCACTACGCAGGATGACTACACCAAAGTGTATCGTATATACCATATAAACATTGAATGGTTTTTTTTTAACACTCTATATATATATATATATATACATATACATATTTTTTTTATTATTATTATTTTCTATATTTTCGTAAAGTTCATTCATTCGATGCACGGACAATCAAACTAACAAGCACGAACACGAGAGAAAACATTTTCACGTAATAACTGTTGTGTTGCAATTTTACATATTTTGTTACTAGATCGTTTAAATCTTTTCAAAGCTTTCGAAGTAACATTGTTTTTTTATTATTGTTTTTACATTCTCGTCTGGTTAATCTTTCCTTTCTTATTTTCCTTTTTTTTCTATCGACTTCGCGATCAGATAAATGGAAAATTGAGTACGATTGGCCAAATGAAATTCAACCTCGATTGGCCAGAAGAAAGCAGAAAAAGAAACTTAAATAAAAAAAGGAAAATTCCTAAGTGGAGGGGGGAAATAGCAGGGAGGTACAAGGGTTGCATTGAAGGAAAAGATCAGTAGGATCTTTCACTTGATTACTCACTGTGCCAAATTATATCCCAATTCTTCTTTTCCTTTTTTTTTTTTTTTTACCTTTCTAGTTGAACGAATTTTCGACTGAATGATATATAAAGAGGGGTAAGAATTCAATTGTGAAATCGAGATCTCTAGATCTAGATCTAGAGAATCGAGAATTGTGAAAATCGATAAGAGATAACCAACCTAATCAACTCAACCGACGAATCGTCTAATTTCGTATCGTCAATCGTCGAAGCTGATAAATCTTATTATCCTGGTGACACTGACTCAAATGGTACATACGTCCGTACATATTCAACTGAATCAATGTAATGTCTGTACATGTTCAACTAAATCGATTCCAATATCTACATTCTTTCTATCTCTCTCTTTCTTTCTCTTTATTTATTTCTTCTTTTACACCTTTTCTCTTCGATTTTGTTCTTTTACATTTATTTCCTTTCTTTTCTTTCTTTTTTTTTTTATTTTCTGTCATTATTTCTTTATTCCTCGTAAAGAGAATCATATACCAGCTGGGTAATGTTATTTGCATTTATTTTCATTATTAAACTTTGATCGTAGTAATATATCATTTCAATTACATACCCTCGATGTTCTGACAGATTTCACTTCTCTCCATAACGGAAATGAATGCCTCGTTAACTGTCACACTTGTCATTTAGGGAGAACAAATCGTATCGACAGAGTAACGATTATTCATTTTCCAACGTTTTGTTATAAAAGTAGAAATTTTTTATTATTATATGACACAATATGACTATTATTGTACGTTTACAAATTTCAAATGTATTTTATAATAAATTATAAAATAAAAAATGGTGTCACCTTGTATGGATTTGCTAACTAAATATTTGCAGTAATAATGAAATATTTTTGAGCATTTCAATAGTATAATATAACGTTTAAAAAGTTATATCTTTGTTATTTTATTATAAATATTAGCATTTTCGTTACTAATGACCCATATACGATTCATACGTGTAAAACCCTGACCCATATGAAATGTCGTAACATTTACACCAAATAAAATAATACGTACAAAATAAATATAACAAGTTAAAATAATAAAATTGTTTTTGAGAAGAAACTAAACTGCAAGAATAAAGCTTTAAAGGATCATCTCGAACGATCAATCGAATGGCAAAGAAAAAGACAGTCGTCCTTTTAAAACCAATTCTATCTCTTTCCTTCTCTCGCGATTTCTTTACGTAAGTAATACTTCTTATCCCATTATAAAACCTTCCTACCGTCATCTTGAATAATTCATACATCTGTTCGCGATAAATTCGCCTTACGACATAAATAATTCACAGATCCAGCCCTCTTAACGATAAACTCTTGTGTGTGCTTTCACACAAACACACACACCCAAATAAACATTCAAGCAAAAGAAAAGAAGATGCTCTCTCTGTTTCTCTAAGATGCTTCTAAGCAGTAAGAAACGTATCGATTCGAAACTATCGAAAAAAGAAAAGTCCTTTCATGTAGTGGTGTAGAAACGCTAAAGGGCTTCTAATGCTTGCGCACGTATGTTTGTGTGTCTATATGTATGTATGTGTTTCGGTACACGTTATATATCAGCGTAAACTATGATCAAACCAAAACGTACTTTGGGAAGCTGTACTGGTTTGCATAATCGAGAGAGTGAGTAAATGAGAGAGTGAGAGAGAAAGAGAATGAGAGAGAGAGAGATAGAGAGAGAACAGAAGGATGACCTCTTCGTTAGGGAGACGAGTTATCACGTAGCTTTTGGTTGTTGATTAACGCGAGATCAACGCTGTCGTCTACAGAGCTTCCTATGCGCGAATTAATATCGCATTCTCTGAACAATCGGTACAACATGAAATTGATCGCAAGGGCACTACGATCCTATCGTCAGACAATCTGACAATCAGATATATATTCAGATATTGGGAGATTGTAAAAAAATGAGAGAATGAGAAACAAAGAAAAAGATAAAGAAAAGGCAAGTATGACATTAGTATAAGATAGAATGAGATAAAATGAGTACTAGAATGATAGAATATGAGAAAGTATAAGAACATACCAGAACATACGAAAAATTAAAAGATAGTATCAGATAGATAGAAAGAGAGTTTAAGAAAGAATTAGATAATGAGAATATGATGTAGAATAAGATAGAGAAAGAGAGAAAGAGTGAATATTAGAGTGCACGATAAAATACGATAGGGTATGAAAGCATACCAGAACATACGAGAAATTAAAATATAGTATTAGATAAAGAGAGAGCGTGAGTTTAAAAAAAGAATGAAATAGTGAGAGTATGATGTAGAATAAGATAGAATGAGAAGGAAGAGCTAGTACAAAAAAATATAAGATGGAATAAGATAAAGGGAATACTAAAATGTACGATAGGGTATGAGATAGTATGAGAACATAGGAAACTGTACAAGATAGTAAGAGATAGTATGAGATAGAGAGAGAATGAGAGAGAGAATGAGATAGAGGAAGCACAGAGAGTCACGTAGAATCGAAACCACAGGGATAGTGAAAGATAGAGAGAGATAGAGATACAGAGTGTAGATCGAAACGTTATTACCAGGCTTCGAATTTCAGTCATGGTCGGGTAGCTGACGTTACTGGTGGACGCCATTGCTCTGCTGCTTCAGAAGCTTCTCACTGTCATATCCCAAGCGACTATCGTCGTGGTCGTTAAGCTCGCAACGTTTCTGCGTTAGACGCATCCGCCACGTGCGTTGGACACCTCCAAATACCGTAGGTACCTGTTCTCGCCTCTCCTCACACCCCTCCCCCTATTCTATTACCCTATCTTCTATCAGTATCCTAACCCCATCCCCATCCTCATCCTATCTTATACAACATGACTACGATCTCAACCCTTCGTCTTCTCTGAAACCCCTTCCTTTGGGGTAATCGCTGTTCGATATATTGATTGGTGTACGACGTAAACTTGATTTTGATGGAATGAAAAATGAGGAAATATGTTAACAGATTGTTTTTATTTGTTTTTTCTTCTTTTCCTTTTTTTTCTTGTAATATTTATTATTGTAATTGTTCAGATGTTTGCAGTATATTTAGGAATAGAATAAATTGATAGGATACAATAAATTAAGATAAAACTATTGTGAATCTAAAAGTTGTATTATAATAAATATTTTATTGAATCACATATTATAAATATATTATATTATATAAAAATATGTAAAAATAATTCTATAATTTAATGTGTATCAAAATATCTCCGAACGAGAAATACTATACAATATAGGACAACGCTTTCGTAATCACTGACTAGCATGTAATCAATAATATACAAAAAGAAACAACATACAAAAGGTTACAAGGATTTCATTAAACTTCTTGTTCTTTAACAACTCCTAGCTTTTTATTTTTTATCGTAACAGAACTAAAGGTGGATGCGAGGAGAAGTGAAAAATAGTAGATATCTACATACACATATATATTTTTATATGTATATAGAGTAGCATGAGAAGAGCAGGGTAGGGAAACGTTTTCATAGAGGAAAACGTTTCGCATCGAACAAAATCGCGGATTAATTAGACCGGTCAGAGGGAACGACGTTAGTCTCGTTCCGCGTCCATGCGATCCAATTAAAAGTTAAAAACGAGCTTGCTACTTCAATTTGTTTTCTTCTTCAGGGCATAACGCACAAATGTTATTGTACTTTACGCCTCCATAGTTACGCGGCATTTTAATGAGTGTCTCAACGTTACTTTTCTCTCTCTATCTCTCTTTCTATATTTTACTCTTTCATATTTTTCGATTCGTAACGTTAAATGTACAAGTTACCAATAAGAATTACATTTTCTTCCTTTCATTTTAAATCTGATATTCACGTACGTTATACTTTGATTATTCATATACTCGTTATATTCATTTGCAAATAATTTAATCACGTATTATTACATTGTTATTAATTAATGGCTCTTCATTGTCCCCTAACAAAACAATAACGTTTCAACGTTGAAGTACATCGATTGTACAACAAATCGGACATTATCAACGTCGTAAAATCACGCCGATTAAGATGGGCTGGTCACGTGGCGCGCATGGGGGAGGATCGAACGGCACACAAAATATTGGTCGGTATACCAAACGGGAAAAGACCACTAGGTAGACCGAAACGTAGATGGGAGGATAATGTCGGAAGGGACTTGAAAGAAATAGGATACGAAGACCGCGAATGGAAGGATCGCGCTCAGGGACGGGAACAATGGCGGGATTTGGTATTTGCGGCAATGAACTTTCAAGTTCCTAATGCCAATTAATAATAATCATTATTACATTGTATATAAATAGTAATTTCATTTTTTAAATAAAAGACAATTTATTTATATTTAAAATCTAACTTAAAGTATTTTTATAATGCAACGAACAAATTGATCACAAGTATTATGTATATTTTTCTTTTTTTAATCGTAATAATTTATAATTTATCTCAACAGATAAATACTTTGACAAATCATATAAAAATTGTATCCAATAATTGGAAGGTAAATTGTAACGAATAATAAAAAAGAGAAAAAATTATTCAGTAATTGCGTGTATAACGAGGATGAGGAGATGGGAGGGAGAGAGAGAGAGAGAGAGAGAGAGAGAGAGAGAGAGAGAGAGAGAGGGAAATAAAAAAAGATACAAATGCAAAATATGAATAATGTGTTGTAAAAAGGAAAAGTAATCAAAGTTATAATCTATTATTGTGTACAGAAATGAAGTGTACAAAATCTCGTCTCGTTACAGTAGCATATATCATTTAGTATCGTAACACGGTATTCGGCCGTTTATAAACGTGCACGCGAAAGGTATCGGGATAAAATTAATCCGCGGCATTGGACTTTAATTAATCGAAAAACAAATTGATCAGGAATAAATTCGCTTTACTTGTTTCAACGCAAACAATTATTTCATGCAATTTCTTTTATACAAATATGTATTCATGCATGAATGCCATATGTAGATACGTATAAAGTTATAATACTTTTATAAACTCCAGAAAGGGTGGCACAATACGCGATGAGAAAATGATCTAGAAATTAATTACGTGCATTTAATTTTCATCTGTCCCCCTTTCCCCCCACCTTTCCGTTGGATATCAAAACGTATGCGTACAATATTATCAGCTTCAGTGTAACGCTATCAAAGGGTTTCCTCTGACGTCAAACACGTTTACCTATAACTATGTTTTGAAATATTTCGCAATGTTATAGGCGCATACACATCGTCATGCCAATATGAATTCATTATAACGATCTAGCCTAGATTTATCAAATACTTCGACCTACAATATACATATATCCATAAATCAATTTTTATTTTATTTTTTTTTCATTTTTTTTTTTTTTATTTTATTTTTCTCTTCTCGTTTAACTGCCACTAAAATTTTCATATAAATATTTTACTTTTTCCGATATGCGTATAATTAAAATCACGTAGGGTACACGTTCGTTGAGATAAACATTAGTTTCGAAGTAAAATAATTAAACGTATTATGGTAAATCGATTAATTTCGTAAAACAAAAAGTAAAGAATATTCGTAAAGTCATTTACATTGTTGTATCATTAATCATTGAAAGCGGTCATACAAAATATCGGCGTTAGACTTAATTATATAAAAAATATAATAATATGAGTATCGATCGTATGGTTTGATAATAAAAGTCCAAAAAATCGTGTAACAAATGACTTTGGTTTTACGAACGATTCGTATTACGTGTTACATTCCTAATAAAAAAGAAAAAAAAATACAAAGAGAATAAATTATATAACACGTAAAAGACGAATATGTAGTAGTGTGTGTAGTTACAAAGATAAAAGAATCGAAGTAGAGCATTTAGCAGAGTAGATAGATAGGATAAAGTAGTAAGAGTAAATTTTTCATATTTTAAACGAAGAACTAGGTAGTCGTGTGCCGATCAAACGTCAAAAATTCCCCACGGAGTTTAGTTGGTACGGTTCCGATGGTCAGAAACGATGCGCCACGTTGGTAAATCAATAAACTCGATGTTTATGCCATGCCGAGCACCGTAACAAAATTGACGTGTCGATCAATTAATAAAGTTTGAATGCAAACAACCCGCTGCTTTGCGATATCGTGCTTCGTTCTACTTTCATGTATACGTGTACGTATAGAAATATATATATAATATGTGTGTGTAAGTGTACGTATGCGTATATACTCTTTTCGTAGAGAGTGGACAATCGATTGTCGTGCCGCACACATCAATGAAATATTTTAATTAATATTTTTATACATCGTCAAAATATTTCTCGTTGATATATTAATAGAAAAGTGTGTCAGTAATGTCGACGTATTAGGTTTCTCATTTTTTTGTTATTGTTCACTTATATTTTCTTCTTATCCTTTTATTTTTATTGACACAATAATTGATAATTATTAATATAGGTATAGTTGAATATATTTTTAAAGATGAATTAATCATAATTATATCATAATAATTTGAACGTGTCACATGAAATATTTTTAATATTTTTATTTATTAATTCATAACATTTTTCTTAATGTAATAATTAAGAGATTTCGTTGAAATTTACCTGATAAATTATATATCGAACTATTTATTAAATGAGACATTCGTAGGACAAAGTTTAAATTGGATAATGCAAACATATCGGCAGTATTATCTACATATATGTGGTATAGATAGTGCATCAATGAACACCTTGCTATATGTGACCATACGTTCATTGGCCAATAAATTGATGAACACCTCTGGGATGTTTACGATCAAATGCAAATCGCAGATAGATGTCAATAAGAGAAAGTACATATTGCAAATTGAACTTCGATATTGCTTTAATAACTATTCTTATATATTTTCTAGTCATATTTAAATCAATTAATTTGTTGGTTATATTATATTTAAATTATTATTTATATTACTTTTAATATTTCAATAATAAATAATACATGTAAGGTTGGAAGAAAGACGAAGAGTGCGAGCGTATGGTGTGCATGGAACAATTGATGAACGTGAAAGATTTGTAAGAATATGTAGCGATATGGATATGAGTGTGAGTACACACAGCGATATGAGTATGAGTGTGAGTACGTGTAGCGGTATGAATACGAGTGTGTGTGGCAGGAAAGAAAAGCGAGCGTGCATAGCGATATCAGCTGATGTTATCGTTTTGTAAGCACCCCGAAATCTCTCGAATATTCCCGAACCAAAAATCGGGAAGAAGTCTTTTGTTTGATCGGTTGGGAATAGTCTGGAGATTTCGAGAATGATTAACGGAAGTGATTGGGACCATTGGTGGGATGAATGTATATATAAACGCGGAGAAGATAGCGGTCTTCGTCAATCGCTTTCTTGATTCGGTGTGACTAGTGAGTGTTATACGAGTGTGGCTGCGGTTTCTAACTATTGTTACTTACTTTTCATTTTCGATATCTATATTAAACCTTAATATTTAAGTGTTTGTTATATTATAATAAACATTTCTTCTATTTAAATTCAATAAATCTTACATACATACACCGTATAAATTATTTTATTATATCAAATTATTATCAATACTTTTTTTTATATTATTATATCTAAATAAATAATAGGACTATAATTTTCTTTTTTTTTATTAAAAATCCCAATATTATATTGTTGATTTGAAAAATAGGAGATTTTTTTTTTATTTTCCAGGTAATAAAATTATTAGGTCTGGTGTCTTAGAATGGTAGGAAAGTTTGAAAAGACTGCGTAGAAAATTGCGAATGTGATAGACGGCGAAGATGAGAAGAAGAAAAATAAAGAAAAAGATGGCAAGAGAGAAAAAGAGACAGAAAGAGAACAGGTCGAGTGAGGTTGTAAAAATCTTTTTCGACGGTCAAGTAGTCATTGTCACGTACAATGGGGTACGAGCTAGGAACCTGAGAAAGATTCGTCGAATTTATAGCAGAACCGTGACGGAGACTTTAACGATGACACTCCGATAGACGCGGTCGACCAGAAAAAAAGAAAACTCACCTTTTCTCTCTCTTTTTCTGTCTCTGTCTCTGTCTATTCTCTAGAATTTATTTATTAGTACATTTCTTTTTTCTTTTTTTTTTTTCTTTTTAAGAAAAGAACCTTTGCAAATTGATGATACACCAATATGATAAAATGTTAAATAATTATTGAGGAAGGGAAGAGGGGGAATTCATTAATAAATAATATTACAACTTTTCATATATTAAGTATTTTGTATTAAAAAAAAAAATTAACAAATATAGTATTAAAGTAATATAATATTACAATTATAAAATATGTAACATTATTTGTGTGTCATATTTAATCGGTAAAGCAAGCAATACTTGTAATTATAATAATAAATAATGTTCGTATGTTTTCAATATTTTATGGTATTGAATACAGTTAATAATTAATCTTGAAATTTTCTGATATAACATTCGAATATCTCTTTTTTTTATAAATCTTAACATTAAATATCAGCTAAGCTAATTAAATGAAATTTAACAAAAATAAAATAAGAGAAATTAAATCAATTTCACATAATAGATTTATATTTACGGGAAGGGGAGGATTAAAAATCCAATTGATCTTAAATATTTAAAGAGATGATATAAATAGTAGATGAAATAATGATTTAATTATTATTTCTTTTTCTTCTTCTTTCACTTTTTGTATTTATCGAAATTATTTATTTATCATATCGATAAGAATAATATAATAGTGAAAAATAAGGGGAAGAAGATTTTCCTCCCTTCTATCTGAGTTTATATTCGGAAAATTCAATGTAGATATTAAATGCAAAGCTTGAACTTTACGATAACCAGGTAGAAAATTACTCGATATTTCCGACGAACGTGCGAGCCTTCAAGGTAACTTTCTTTATGGAATGTGTTATTTTATTCTAGGTATTGCTTTCCTATAACTTTTGCTGGGATAACAGAATAACGAGGTTGTGCCACCGAGATACCGCTTTGAAAAGCTTCCCAAGAGTAAATTTTCCCTTCAACTTTTCTTTATCTATCTTTTTTTTCTGCACCTACCTCCCGCCCCTTTCCTCTCCTCTATCCATCACACTCTTTCTTTCTTTCTTTCTTTCTCTTTTTCTCTTTCTCTCAATCCAATTATATCATATTTTCAATGTAAGCATATTTCCACGCGTTTGTTTAATACCAAAGTAGAATTGAATCAGTGATTACGAAAAATGGTCTAAACCATTTCAAAAGCACACATAAATTTTTTTTTCTCTCTCTCACCGTTCTAAAAATTATTATTCTCTGGAACAAAAATGTAACTTCATTTTTTCTTTCTACTCATCCTTCCATATAATTCAAACGAAAAAAAGGGGAACAAGTAGAAGAAGAAGATAAAAAAAAATATAATTCCCAACCACTTTCGTAATTAAAGATGATTTTAATTAAATCATCTTATTTTCATAAACCCACGTACTCCGATTAGATATAAAACGAATTTAACAAATTTTTCTCGATCTAATCTCTGCTATCATCTTAATTTAATGGAATTCTCGATTACTCTTTCGAAAATACGAATGTTGTTGACCGAGTGATAAACAACCACAAAAAAAAATAAAAATAATAAAGATAGAAATTCAACTCACAAACGATCGAAATTGAACGAGAAAAACAAGATGGTGAAATAAAAATAAAATAATATTACGAATAGAATTTATAAAGAATAAAAAAAATGAAAAAAAATATAAAGAGAGAGAGATGGAAGTAAGGTAAATGAAGAAGAAAAAAAAATACAAAAAAAATAAAAGAGAAGCCTAATAATTCGAATAGACGATTAGTTTAGAGAAGGAGGAGGAGAGGAGGAATGAGTATATAAGGCGTGGGTTGTCCGACCAGGCACCACTATCGTAACTTCGAATCGGAAAGCAATTTGAAAGCAATACCGCGCTCATCACTTGGCCTTATCTGATCAAGAGGAGTCTGAACAAAACGTTCAACCTTCAGATTCGGCCTCAATCGTTTCGTTCCAAGAGGTGAACGAAAAAAAAGCCTTTCTCCTTCGGTCGACGGCTTTGTACATAATATAGTTTCTATAACTAGTAACCCCTCTCTCTCTCTCTCTCTCTCTCTCTCTCTCTCTCTCTCTCCCTCCCCTAGTTTCTACTGCTATCACCACCAATTTCACCCCACTGCTTTTTACCTACTTCTTACTCTCTCTCTCTCTCTCTCTCTCTCTCTCTCTCTCTCTCACTCTTTTTCTCTCTCGATATTTAAACTAAGTTTCGATCTTACTTTCTTCGAACTTTTATCTGGCTTAAGATAAAAAAATAACCCCCCGAAAATGGGAACACTAGTTTTGTCGTTAATAATGTAAAGTAGGATTATGATCGTTAAATTTTATTTATTAATGTTTTTTCTTTTTTTCTTTTAATTTATTCGCAGCGTAGATTTTATCCACCAGTTTGAAGGGAATCGTGTAATTGATTTATTTCTAAGTAGACTAAGTATGTAATGTTTTTAATAATTATACATATTTTTATATTATTTATTATTTAACCAGTTGACTGTGGAATTTAGTTTCAAAAGATCACCACATGGTGCGGAATTAAAAACAAGCAACGACGTGTATACACGTCGAACGCAGGGCAAATGGTACTATTATACATTTTACGAAAAACGAGGAAGGATTGCATTTTTATTCAAAAAAACTAACAATTCGTTTCTACATACGTTATTCTTACTAAAAGCTTGAAAATTGTCTAAAAATAATAAAATACATGAACAAGAAAAATTGAAGATAGCAAGAATAAACAAGAAAAATAAGAAAATAGTCTACAAAATTTCAAGCTATGTATGTGTGATATGTTTTAAAGTGTGCACGGTACTACGCAAATGCGACTTCACAGGTCGTACACAAAAACCTTGTTTCCTTGCGTTTTCCATTTTCGAGCAAACGGCACATCTTATAAATAAAAATAAATGAAATAAATATAAATAAAATACATAGCGGTCGTATTGGTAATATAAAGGGAACATACCACGAAATAATATTCTTATTACATTTTATTGAGATTTCGAGTTTTTATAGTGAATGGTAATTTTTTATTTTACACGACGAGTATAATTTTACACGTCAAACGTACCGCAGTGGAGATTTGATCCGACGTGTATACACGTCGAGCGCACTTAACTGGTTAATTGTCATCTCGTAATTTTGTAAAAATATTTATATCTTAAATTGCCGATGTAATTTAAAAAAAAATGTTAAGATGCCTTTTAATAATCGTTAGAAAATACTGATTTAATGAAATCATATTCGAAATAATAATTCGTGTAATTAAAATGAATTTTTGTAGGTAGATAAAAATAATATACATTTTTTCAGTCGTTCATCCTTTTGTACTTTGAAATTTAAAATAAGAATAATTATTTTCATTAAAATTAAAAGCGTGATATATAATAATAAGGGTATATTTATCTAATGGAATCACTTAAAATCTCATAAAATGTGTCATTTTCCATGTTAAAAAAAAAAGCAGCGAGTATAAAGAAATGAAAAGAAAGAAAAGAAAAGAAAAAAGAAAAATAATAAATAAAAGGTCTTTCGTAAAAATTGATCGTTTTTCTCTCCGTCGGTGTTCCGTGTTAGTAGCATACGCAGGCTGCGAAGAAGAGAAACACTTGGACCCCCAGTGTTCCTAGAGAAAAGTGACAAACGAGGGGTTTATAAATTCAGGTCCAGCTTAAAAGCACGTTTCTTACTATGCCACGCCCTCCTTTTACCTTTTCGAAACATCCCTTTTACTCGTAAGAATACCACTACGAAGAAAAATATAGTAAGAAGAAGAAGAAGAAGTAGGGGAAAGAAGGAAAAGGGAAAGGAAGGGGGTAAAATACTCTTTCGCGAGGGTAAGTACATCGACCTCACACTGAGAAAACCTCCAATAAATTCGAGATTCGAACGAGATTCGAGCTTCCATGCAGCTCGGGAGACTAATTGGACGGCGACACACTCGTTCTAACCAGAAGAAGAGAAAGAAAAAGAAAGAGAAGGAGAAGGATAGTGAAAGAGGAGGTGAAGGAGGAGGGGGAAACGCGTCGGTGGAAAATTTACGACTAGACAAGCCCACCTTACTGCCTTCTTTCCGAATTTCCTTAATTTATGACACTTTTGAATTCATGTTGCTTTCCATGTTCAACCTCAAGAATCCTCATTGTATCCTATCATTATCGTACTACGACTAACCTGGTAGTTTCTCTTTCTTTTATTTCTTTCTCTCGTGAATGTTATTTATGTAAGTTTTATTATTTTTATTTTGTGGTATAATATCGGATACCCATTTTCATTTACATCGATTCTGTTCGGGTAACATTTGAGAAAGTTATGTGTGACTTTTGATGTCATTTCGTATTGTACACCAATTGTAAATTAGCTCATAATTTGATTTTTATCTTGAACTTTCGTATTTTTTTTTTTTTTTTTTTACTGGATTCGAGAAATAAGATTAATGTACACTTTGTGAATATTATAAAAAAGGCGGTCCCGATCAATCAAAGAGTTTCTTTCACATTAACAAAATTTAGTTACAACATTTAATACTAACTTAGGAGTTAATTTGAATTCATTTTATAAAACTTCGAACAACATTAATCCAGGGTCCCCACGGTTAACGTTTCTCTTCTGAATATTTTAATAATCTCGTTGGGTATAATAAAAATTAAAAATTAAAATATACATGAGCAAAATTTTGTTGCAATATTTGTTTAAGTTAAATTTAAAAAAAGTATCAATAAAAAATAAGTTTATTCTGACGCCTAAGAAATTTGAAAAGAATAAAAATTCAATTTTAAATAAAAAATAATTGAATGTTCGAACAGACAGAATATTTGATAGGAATTGATCTTGAGATAATCATTTTTCTTTATTTTTTTTCTTTTTGGAAAAGATAAGGATAAACGTTTAGTGACATAATTCAGCAAACACTGTATTTGTCGTTAAGTTTAAACGACCAGCCAGCAATGTGGTGCAAGAGTGAAGGTTCCAAAGCGGCCTAAGTCGACGGGAAGTTTGACAGTGAACAGACAGCGATCCTCAAAGGTACATTATTCAAACGTGAGTCGGTTTGTCTATCTGGAAAATTGGGAAGCTTCTCTAATTGGACTGGTCTAGGGAGTAGACGATAGGGGTGAATGAAGGGTGATTAAACGACGTAGGGTGATAGCATAGATAGTTCAGATGTGATTAGGGACATATTTGAACGTCTTACTAGCTGCTCTTAATGTCACTTCTTAATCGATTATCACAGATTTTCCCTGATAACCAAAAAAGTAAAACAAATTATCCTTTAATATTTTACAAAATAATGAAATTCAAGCTAACATAAGTTAAAAATTGTATTTTATTTTATTTTCCAGGTGTAAGACGAAAAGAATTGAAAGATAACAAATTATCTTTAATATTTCGTTTTATATCGATCATATTTAAATAAACGTTGAAATTGTGTATCTTTTTTAAATCTAATTAATAAAATAAAAGGATAAAATCTTGCAAAGAAAGCAAAGTATTTTTACAAGTAGGACGCGATAAAATTTAAGTAAATGTTAAAGTTGTGTTTTTTATTTTTATGAAAAAGTGACAAAAAAAAATAGATTAATCGATAGGTAATTTGAAATTTTTGAAATACAAGAAGTAAAACTAATAAATTACAATAACAAATTTATATTTTAATATCCGATATTTTACTAATCAATTGATAAAATTTAAATAAGCGAGAAAAAAAATTCTATCTGATTGGAAAAAAAAAAAGGAATTAGTCGATATGCTGAGATTGTTAAAGTAGAAAAAGAAAATGAAACTTGTAAATAAATAGAGGAGAATAAAAGAAATCATATTTCAATATTTGATCTTTTATCAATTGGTGAAGATAAAAATTTAAATGAGCATAAAAAGTGTGTCTTCTCGAGAAAAGATGTGAAAGAGAGTGAGAGAGAAAATGTTATAAAAAAAGGTGTCGGCATAAGAAGGGCTGTTACCAAAAAGGGCGGCGCCGTTAAATTTAATGAGAAAAGATAGCCAAGGTGTTTAGGATTATAGATCAAGTTGGATAGGCATCGAGGAAGTTAGTCGTGCTTATGCTAAAAGAAAAATACATTTTCCCTTGGGAGGTCCACGAGATGAGAAAGAGAGTGAGAGAGAAAGGTAGATCTTATCAGGTAACTATTGGGCGGTTACATAGCACGAACAACCAGAGGGTGTACCGTTCCCTTTTACTATACAGCTGGATTATAAACTTTAAACTTATATCCCACGCCCACGATCGTCCTCGATCAATGCATACGCACAACAGTGGCTACTTTCTAGTTTTTATTTTTTTCTTAAGAAGAAATTAGGGTAAACTTTATTACACAATTTATTTATCTTTCTCCCTCGCTCTTTCTTTTTCTTAGTAAAGTTATGATTATTTTAATATTTCCATGCATAAATAAAAATGACTGATATAATTTTTGGTTTATGAATTTTTTAATACACTTAATTGGTATTTAGAAATACTTTTTAACTTTGCTTAATTTATTTCTCTTCCAATAAATTTAGTAAACTTTATTACAAAATGCATTTTTATCTGCATTTTTCTTTCTTACCAAAGTTATCATTATTTTAATAGGAATAATTCATAATGACATATTTATTACGTGTTAATATTAAAATTTATAAATTAATTTATGAAGTAATAAATTCCATTTTTTTCTAGTGCTTAAAAATATTTTCTAAACAAATAATAATTATAATGAATACTTGAATATTTGAATAAAAAATTATTTTTAATAATGTAATATTTTTATCTGAATATCTTATTATTTTGATAAAATAATATTATACTTAAAATGAGAAAAGTCGATTATTTGCTAAAAGATTACCATTATTTCGTATAGTCGAAAAGAAAAGAACACTCATTATATAATGTTTAACGAGGAAAGTTCGAGGAACATAACTCGAATGAATTCTTGTATAAGCCGCCTTGGTCGTTCTTGTTGGAAATCTTGAATAATATACCGTCTTAAACTAAAGTGTCTTCTCACAAACTCAGGCTTTTCTTGTCTTTCCTTTACTGTCTCTATCTATCTATCTATCTATCTATCTCTTTTTCTCTCTCGTTACATTAAAGACGAACACAATCTCATTGAAAGAGTATCCCTTCCTTGACTTACGAAAGCTCCGTTTAAAGTTCTTACGATTCTCAACATTACCACCACCCATTCGTTGCATCGTTTGATAGTTCAAATTGACATTACTATAATAATTGACGTTAAAAATTAGACGAGGGAAAAGAAACGTACCGTCAAAGGGCCAATAGACAAATTTTCTTCAACAATAAATAAATATCTAATTACAAATTATTACATTCGTTCATATAAATCAACTCTTTTTTTATTAATTCATATATTTAACACAAAAAAAGAAAATTCATTTCAATTGATCGTTAATTAAATCCAATGAACGATCAAATTTATAATTTATATTAATATACTACAATAATTTAAAATAAATTATAACATTATTAATATCACAACTATTCAACAATTCAACATTTACATTATTAATTTCTAAAAAAAAATATCAATCGAATTGAGTATACATTTTTTATTACTATTTTAAAATACGATTTTTTATAAACTATCGTGAAAACGATTTAGGAAAAAACAAAGTAATATTAGTTACACCTGTGTAAGACAATATAATTTATCGCGAATACCTGAAAGAGAGAATAGCATCAATGCTTCTTCAATTTTCTTTCTCCTCTTTCCTTTCCCCTGCCCTTCTCCTTCCCCATCACTATAACTTCGAACCCCCCATACAACCATCTACTTCATCGAGCAAGCGTCGATCGTGCAAACAATAGACTCTCGAAGCATAGTTCAGTACGAACGACGAAGGGTTTGCGTCTAGCTATCGAGCCTACCAATACACACACACACACACACACACACACACACACACACACGTACATACACATACATAAGCATACACAGCACCCTATCTAACAGAAGGGGGGGCTGAACTTGATATAATACCTAAGCTAACCTATGGTTTCCGTAAATTGATTTCTTCTAGCCCCTTTTTAACAAAGCTCAAATAGAAAAGAAGGAGATCCTACTAGTGAAAGAATGATAGAAAATTCTTTAATTTTTTTGTTTTCTTTTTTAGGAAAATTCTGCACAGTTATTTTCTTATTCATTCCACACTCGAATTCCACAATCATCATTTTACTTATAAATATATTCTCGTAAATATTCGTACGACGCATTATCGACATCTTTGTTTTTCGTTGATTAATGAATAAAATTAAAACTAAAAAATTAGAAGAAGTAAAAAAGAAAAGAAAGATTGTTAATCGTTGGAGATGTATTTTATCAAACGTACTTTTCAATTGATTATAAATGCTAACAAATAGTACTTGCTGATACTGATCGTTTAATTTACAAAATATTGATCAAATAAATACCAATTATTAACAAACCATTTAACTGTTCTTTGTTATATACAAAATTGGTCATTTTCAAAAGATACATTTTCTGCATAATGTAACTGTATATACCTTATGTTGACGCATAAATGATGGATAAATACTGCATAAACGGTAAACAAGTTAAAAAAAAAAGAAAAACAATTAATTTATAGAGTCAGTTGGAATTTCTGAGTTCCCACGACAGAAAATTTATCAAATGTTTCATAAAACAAAAAAAGGACATAATAGATCATCGTACTTCACAATGTATTAGACATTCAAAGTTCTAATCTGACAACACGAATCACCATTTACTACGATTTCTCGATGTTATATTCTGACACATATTCTCAAAATTGAGCCTATCTTCCATCTATCTTTCCCTCTCTCTCTTTCTCTCATACACAATTCATGCGAGCACGCGATTTCGGGTAAGAAAATTAATTTTATTCACACCATGGCGCAAAGTACAATCTCGTGTTTTCTTGAGGACGCTTCAGGCGACTACCTTTTCCTTTTATTTCCTTTTTCTTTTTTTATCTTTTCTTGTTACATGCCGCAAGGTTGAAGTCGTTGTTGCTTGCTTAACACTTTCTATCTATCTATCTATCTATCTCTCTTTCACTCACATATGCACTCATACACACCCACACGTATTTCTTATATTCAAACCGAGAGGAATCTTTTTATAATATTATTATTATTTTTTTTTATTCGTCGCAGTTAACCCTGACTCACCTGAATCTAATCAACGTTCAATTCTTCTTACCTCTTCGTCTTCGATAAGAGGAATCTGATTGACGAGATAAATCGAGATAAGTAAAAATATCTAAGAATAAGTCTCAGAACATTCGAACACGATACGTCCATTTAAATCCAGAACACGGAAGCGAAATTTTCGAGTCGTTATTTCTCTCTCACACTCTCTCACACTCTTACACATATACACATACATATATATACTTAGACATTTACAGAGGCACACAAGAATGTTCTGGTCCTAGCAGTGGATCCTCGGCACTTACACGCTCGTGAATACACCAACTTAATTTAATTACGTTTCCAAATGCTTTCTACCATACCAACACGTTGCCAACGTTTAACTTTACTAAAAGTTTGCAGCAACCTGCGACAATGATGGACGCGATCGATTTTATTTTGTACATTTTTTATTATCTTTTTTCTTTTTTCTGTGAGCAAGGTTTTTTGTTTTTTTATTTCTTTCAACCAACTATCGAACATCTCTCCAAATTGTTCCCACTCTTTTGGAAAAATTTCTTATGAAATAATAATCGCGAGTATTTTCGTTACGTTCAAAGGTATCCCATTTAACACTTTAAATCTTTCAAACCGTTTATTAATAATTATTAAAATAATATTTTTATATTTAAATATTTTATATTATCGATTAATAAATACATGGAATAAATGAAGAAAAATCAATCAATTTTTTATATTTCAATTTATATTTTTAATAATATATATATCTATTGTGTGTACTGAAATGTTTCATTCGTAAATTTACAAGTCACTCGTCATCAATAAAAGCATAACAAAAATGAGGGTTCTCGGTTTTTTTTTTTTTATTTAATGTTATTCTTTTATTTTTGTTGTTGTCGAATCGACAAAAGTATCGACTCGACACGAGTCGAGTCACGTTCGGCTTAATTATTGGAATTAATGCGAGTCGGTGGTGTTAATCCGGGTGCGGCACGCGAGCCAATCAAGGGACTCAGATAAGAATGAAACACTATCGAAACAGGACGGCTCATTAGTCGTTCATGTGTTCGAGATATAAATTACACGTTTAATCCGATCTGTTTGATAATAGTTCAAACATTTCTTTCTTTTCTTTTCTTTTTTTCTTTTTATCTTCGATAGAAAAAATTGCATAAGAAGACACTTGTTATACGATATTATATTCATGTATATATATATATACATAGTTATAAATAATTATAGTATATACAACGTATAAATTTGTCTCGATTAAATTAAAAATAAAAAAAAATTATATTACAAATTTAATCATTCGTTAAATATATCAATTATACGTTATCTTAATCATCGTGATTACCTAACCAGCCATTTAACTCTCAATCACTATAATTTCCTCCTAAGAGAAGAAAAAAGAATCTTAAATGAACAGCATACAACAACCTATCAAATTTTTTCATTGGCAATGATCTAGGATTTTTTGACAAAACACTACTGGGATAACTATAATTATTTTCTAACGATAAATAACTCTCTCTATTATTCTCTCTCTTTCTCTTTTTCACTCTTCTTTTTCAATAAGGAACATCCTACTTCGTTAAAGCTATAATCATTCCTTAGATTAATCTTCGAACTTCTTACGTAAACTTTGTCTTACTACAATCCCAATTAAGGGAATACGATCGTAAATGTATGAATCGTTTCGTCGATCTTTAACGAAGAATTTATAATGATAATAATAATAATAATAATAATAGGAAAATTTAAATCAAATGATTTATTACTCATTGTGATGTTTAATAGGTTATTAAATAATACTAATTACAATCACTTTTAAAAGTCATTTAATACTTTATTTATGTATGTATTTTTTTTCTATGCATATTATAATATAATTTTTTCCAGAGACATACTTTCAAGACATTTTAATGTAATTAATATTATTTTTTTTAAAGGTATCATGTGCATGTTGATTAGGGTTAAATTAATTTATGAGATATTGTAATTTTATAATTGCAAAAGACCAATCATTACTTTTCTTCTACCAAAATATTTCTTAAACTAATAAATTTTATGAAATATTTCTTTAATTCTACAAGATGGCTGCTATCAAAGATGGCACCAATACGAAATCTGATTTTTACAAAAATACAATCACATTATCTCAAGATTTAAATTATAAAAAGAACGATCTTAAAAAAAGAAATAATTTTACAATTAAAAGTTGTCCATTGAAATATATCTCCTAAGAAATTTGTTTTAATTGAAATGAAATGATTGAAGTATTTAAATTGAAACGATTAACCGCGTAGATTTAAATAACTATGATACCCACATATTTCGCGTATATAACTATATAGTTACATATTTGGCTCTACTCTAATTCCAATCTATACAAGTTCATTTTCTAGATGCCCGAGGCGTCGAGCGTTAACCTTTAATTACAGGCCGGGCCGAGCGTCTAAATTTATCGCTAATAACGTTGCAACGAACAGAGTTAAGCTCCATCACCGAACGGTCTTTCTGAGAAGCCGCGTCACGGAACAGAACGGAACGGAACTGGACTGAACTGAACTAAACGGATCACGTTCAAACACATATCCGCAATTTTCACTGCTCTTTCATTCTTACGATCCAACGAATGCGAACACATTTAAGTTTTTAATAAACCCTTTTTCTTTTAGTAACAAAAAGAAGAAAATAACATTACGTGTATCATTTAACACAAAAGTAATTCCTTTTTCGTGTTATATTAAACGAGTAACTTTAAAACGTATTACTAGAGATTGAAAATTTGTTTTATAACGCCATGTTTTTTCTTTCTTCTTTTAAAATCCCACACACATCTTGTACTTTTGTAAATTTTATTTCATTTTTCTTCATTATACTTCATTATACTTTTTCTACTTTTTGTAAGGTACTACTTTTTGTCTACTATTTTGTACTTTTGTACTTTGTACTATGTGTAATAAATCCTTACTTTTTGTTCGTAATATTCCTGCCAGTCGAGAATACCCAAAATAAAATTGGATTACACATAGAATTACAATTAAATGAACACTACGATTAATTAAATTTCGTAGAATTGACTTGCAGATATTTTTGTATCTTTTAATCAATGTTAAAAACGATACGTACATATACATCCATATATATACATGTATATATACACATAGATATATACTTACTCGTATATCAATTTTAAAACAGTTTAAACGGAGGGTATAACGATGACGAGGAGAATGATGAGAGATATTAGTGGGTTTAAAATTTTTTAGAACGAATTTTACAGAAAGTATGCTGACATACTACTACTACTACTACTACTACTACTACTACTACTACTACTACTACTACTACTACTAATACTAATACTACTACTAATACTACAAATACAAGTTTGTAGAGCTTATTATAAAAGTTCTCTCTTGTACGATAATACCAGAAAATAGATATCCGTTTTCGGCTCGAAGCTAGGTCACAATTAAATTTTATTCCTCTCTCTCTTTCTCTCTATTTTCTTTCTCTTTTCCTCACCTCACCCTTTCTCCTCATTTCATCTCTCTTACTTACTCTCTCTCTCTCTCTCTCTCTCTCTTTCACTCTTTTCTTTCATTCTGAAACGATCATCCGTGACCGCAAGAACATGCATACGCACTTTTAAATATTCACCCATGCCAATTCTCGAAAAAAAGAAATAAAATATACTTTTTTAAACGCTTTTGAATAACCTCGACTCGTTTCTTTAACCAAGAGTGTTCTTTTTTTCTAACATAAGAAAGAAAGAGGAAGATGAAAGAGACTCAACGACGATACCTCGTGGATACTTTATAGCCAAGCTTGTCACGTCTCAGAACAGAATTAGCCATTATTTTGACACACTCGATCATAATGTTTAGAGGTATATGTGTGTGTGTGTGTGTGTGTGTGTGTATGTGTGTGGGTTGTTACCTGGGCTCCTACGAATTATGTTCTTACTTTCTTTTATGACAAGCTAAATGCTCGAAATGTTTTTTCTCTCTTTCTTCTTTTCTTTCTTTCTGTCAAACACACCACGTATCCGTGCACGTGTATGAGTGTGTTAGCGTGTGCAAGTTTTTATGGTATAAATATTTGAAATAACATTTTTTTTATTTTTTATAATTTATTTCACTTTCATAATTATAAACACAATTATGTGGAAAATATTATGAAAATTGTTGACTTTCTATAATTTAATTTTTTGTTTTTCTTTTTAAAAAAATGTACTAATGTTAAATATTGATTTTCTGATTACAGATATGTCTATTGGGGATAGCAGTAAGTGATAACAGTACGATCGAGGATCATTCAGCGATCGAGGACGTTTCAGAAATTGCAAACGTTGCGAACAATCTCGACATAGTAGACACCGTTGATCAGGTAAGTTTTTATTTACACGTTTTTGTAATTGTTTCTCACATGATTCTAATTCTAGCATTTAATATAACATCTTCGAAAAGATATAAAAAATTAAAAAAAAAAAATAAAATAATAAAGGTTCTGACCGAGGCTTGAACTTTCTTAAGAATTTACAGGTCAAATTAAAAATCTTCTTCTTATATTTACAAGTGTCAGGTACGCGATAAAAAAAAGAAAGGTAAAAAAAGAAAGCATGGGTAGTTCACGCGTGTTTTCTTCTATGCAACAAAATAAAAATTTTTCCAAGTATGTAAAAGAATGAAGGAAGTGTCAAACCGAACCGCTCGTGGAAAAATATAAACACCCTTATTCACGTTACTCGGACTGAAACGGGTCGTCAGAAATCGTTATATACACCCTCGTAGAAAAGAAAAGAAAAGAAAAGAAAAGAATTGGAAAAGAAAAGAAAATACCCAAAAGAGCGAAATAAGATGGAGGATAAAAGAGGTGGAAAATGGGAAGAAGAATACCAAAAAAAAAAAAGGAAAAAAATTGCAAGGAAAGAAATAAATGAAAGAAAGTAAACGAAACGAAAGAATAGGAGAGAGAGAGAAAGAGAGTTGGCAGCAACCATCAAGTTGTCGCGAAAACGAGAGCTTTTATTTTTCCGCTGGCTTAACGCGAGTTTTACCAAGTCTTTTCGACACGCTCTTATTTCTACTTCTTTCCTCCCTTTTTACTCTACTTTTTTTTTAATTTTTAATTTTATTTTTATTTCTTTTTCAATTTTATTTTATTTTATTTTTCTGGTCGGAGTTCACGTACGTAGGTGGTAAAAGATTTGAACTTTTTCTCTTTTTGTCTTATAATTTATTTACAACGTTACGTTAAATTCATTTATTTCAATTAGTATTTTTAATTAATTAAATAATCAACGTATACGAATATTTATTATATAGCAAGTAGAAACAATTAAATATTATTAAATTAAATTTTGTTTATGAATATTATCGATGGTTTGTGATGAGAAATATTTGAATAGAAAATATTGATCATTTATAGTTTATTTTACAAATTGCTAACAATTTATTAAAAAATATTTGTGGTAAATACACCAACCCAACCCACTTAAGTTGCAATCGTGTAATTTTTCACTGTCATTAAACTCCAACTAATTCTCGAATGACGTTTACCAGCTTGTTCTCATTTTTTTTTCTATTTTTTACCCAACGCTTTTATGTATTGCATATATATATATATGTATGCATGTATAACAAGTGTCGTCGTGTATTTCCCATATACATTTCTCCCATTTACATTTTCTTTTACTACTTTTCGAAAAAAAATTTAAAAAAATAAAAAAAAAGAGAGAAAAGCGTTTAAAACGTTTCTACTTAAAATTTAGTTTCCGCATAGTCGTTGAAACGATACTTTGCAAACAAGTTTAACATATTTCTTTGAAAAAAATAAAATACGAAAGAGATATTTTATCTGTCACTATTCCTCCAAATTTTTTACAACATACATACTCACATATTAAATACCCACATACATTATTCTTTATATGGAAATTCAACAAAAAAAAATATAATAGTAATAATAATAATAAGAATAATAATAATTTCAAGAAAGAACAAAAGTTTCTGTTTTAATCGAGCGTCAGAATTTTTATTGATAAATGTACACATATATATATATATATGAATTATAAATGTATGTGTATGTATGTGTTTTAAGAGGTATAAGCCACGGTTGCATTGTTTCACCGATTGGGTTTCGTGAAACCATAGAACGTATAGGCGTCCCTCTATTCATGAGTTTTGCCATTTTCTCCAAGTTCGTGTGGTCAATGAACTCAACTTTATTCACACGGTTACTAATAGACCTTCAATTCTAACATCATCTTCTTCTTTTTTTCTATATCTTATTTTTATAACCAAGTTAAAAATGAACATTCTCGTTTTCGTTCGATCGTAGAAACCCTTAACGTGTTACAATAAGATAATAATCGTACGATAAATCGAAAAAGAAAATCCCATTATGGTTGGGAAAAGCAATTTCGTATAATAACGTGTAATATTAAATGAATATTATTCGCGATTATATATGGGGGAATGAGGATAGTCGGAATGTTATAAATCATTCGTATCGTGTAATTCATGGATGTATTTATTTCGAGAATCATCAAAATCGTACGAATTTCCTCGACAATATTCGATCGTAATATCTCTCTCTCTTTCTGTTTTTCTCATTTTTATCCTTTGGTTCTCTTCTTTCGTACTTAGGAAACTCAATAGTTTTAGAAAACTGCATCACCGTAAAACGCTCTTTTATTCAACGAGAACGTATGCATCAGTAAACATGAAACTTTAATGCAATACCGTACGTAATCGTACTTCATACCAAAATCGAACGTCCATTTGTGAGAGTAAGATAGAAAAAGAGATGAGAAAAGAAGATATGACATGTTGTTGCATTGATAAAACGTATTGTTTAACTTTTATCACTTTCATTTCAACAATATTTCTAACTAAACCATTCGATTTACTCATAGTTTTCTGGAACCACTTGATTCACATTAAAATCATTCGATCGTTTATAATTGATTTGTTTAATTTTTAATAAAGTATCGTTTCTTTTCTTTTTTCTTTTAATTTGATTATATATTTTGACTTTATTAAATTGTTAATATGTTGGATAATTTTTTCCTTTTAAATATTATTCAGAATTTGTAATCTGTTTGATAATATTGAGTGCTATAAATATTCAAATATTTTGTTTAATTTGGAAGATTATAATTTTATTAAAAATTATTTCTAATATTTTATGTATAGGACAATCTAATATTTAGGAAAATATTTCAAATTTCTAATGTATGAAAAACACAACGTCATAATTTTCTATATTTTATTTTCTCATTTCATTAAAGAGAAATTTAATAATGAAAAAAAAAAGAAAAGTTTTAAACTACTTACATAAAATTACTTCAATTTTTCTTCATCTAACTCTTTTTCTCTCTTTTTCGTAACATTTTGGAAGTTACTTTAACAGCGTCAAATTTGACAAATATATACATCTATCCAAGTAAAGAAAAGGGATGCAACTTTGACGAGGTAAAAGAAAAGAATATCTCGTAGAAAAGATATCTCGTAAAATCGAAATATCATTTGTCTAGTAGATCCATGTATTGTCTCTTTTTCTTCGTTCGTTCGTTTGTTGTAGAAAATTTCTTTGCCTTCGAATCAGTCGATGGTACTATACTACGACCGCGAACTTTCTTTCGTGATCGGGATCCGTTGAAATAGAATAGAAAGAAAGAAATAAGGAAAGAAAGTAAGGGTTGGGGATGAAAGAAGAAAACAATTCTCGCGAAAAAGGAAGTTCTCTTGCACATTTATGTATGCACGTACGTGTATGTGTATCTATATGTGTATAAGTGTATGCATGGTAAAGTCTGGTTGAAGAAAACGAAAGAATATAAGAACGTGATTCGGTGAACAACTAGCGATGTCATTTTCTTCTTTAAGGAAAAACTTTATTCTTATCAAATCTATTTGATCACATCTTTCTTCGAAATATTCAACTCAAATATTTGCCATCTAAATTAATTCTTCTCGGTCTACGTTAAAACTTCATATGTATCTTTAGCTTACTTTCTATTATATTGACTTGCTCAAATTTTTCTTCGACTATATTAATATTTTCAATTTTTTAATTTAACAAAATTTAATTATATATATGTGTGAAAATATTAAGAAATTTTAATCAAAAATATCAAATTCACATAACATAATGTAGAAAAATGATATTTTATTAATTATAAAATTACAAATAAATATTTTAAAATTATTTCAAAATTTATATTACTTAATAATGAATATATAAATTAATTTTATATCCAATGCAGTATAAAATTTTTCCATACAGAAACAAGATGATCTCTTACGTTATCTAATTCTTTTCTATTAAAAAATGTCTGACCAT